>NW_008684118.1:0-318 GCF_000695815.1 Acanthisitta chloris
CGTTTCCATAGCAACGCGTGGCGTTGCCGGGGCAGCATGGCGGACACGGCGCGGCTCTGGCCGCCGCCCCTGGGACCCTACGCGGAGGAGCGAGAGCTCTTCGTGCTGCTGCAGGTGAACGGGCGCTCCCCGCACAACCTCCGCTGAGCCCCCGAGGCTAATACCCGACGCGGCTGGGCTGGCCCCGCGATCCCTCTCTGCGGGCGGTTCCTCCCCAGCGGCTCTTAATGATTTTAATTGGCAATTGCGGAGGGAAGTGGCAGCCTCTGGGAGAAAAGAGGCTGTGGGAGGGGAGGGGGGGTGTGGAGGGGCGTGGGC
>NW_008684118.1:358-4374 GCF_000695815.1 Acanthisitta chloris
CAGGGTCGGTGAGGGTCACCTCCTGCTCGTCAGCATTAAAGGCCTTTCCCCCTTCCCGCGGCTGTTAGGTGTGAGTGCGTCAGAAATAAAAATAAAAGAGGAGAAATGCACCTCCAGCGTCGTTGTGGTCGTGTGAAATACCCAGGTTGGTTTCCCTGCCCCAGGGAAAGGTGTTTAGTTCTGTAAGCGTGGGAAAAGCCTAGTGTGGAGAAGTTTTGTGAGAGACTGAACACTCTGGTGCTGCTCTGAGATGATACTGTCCCTGTGTGCTGCTAACCCACAGCTCTCTTATAAATCCTTTCCGCTTGCTCAAATCTCAGTGAAAAACACACAAATATTTATTTTTCTTTCCTAATTTCCCCCCTTCTGTTCCTTTTTTTCCCAAGGCTCTTTAGAATGACCCATGTGGCATAATATTTGGGGTTTTTTACTGAAAATCCTGTGCTTTGCTTTCCATGAGGTATTGAATGCAGCTGCAGGACCTCATTGAGCATAAAATATCTGTGGGATTTACTCAGTCTTGTTTTCTTTTCGTGCCTCTGTTGTGTTGTAGCAACATAAGAAAACAAACTCAGCTTGAAATTGTTATCCTAAACATAAAACCTGTGAAAACTACAACCTGAGACCCAAAGTGTGAACCTCTCCCAGAGATTTACAGAGATACCAGTGTGAAATTCAACTGGGCTTAGTAAAATTGTATGAAATAAAGGATTTGAAGGGACTTCATCACTGTTTCTTGTCCATGTCAATCACTGTCAGTCTGGACATTTTTGAATCAGAATAAGCACAGATTTCTTAGTTCTGTTGTTTTTAAAGCTGCTGATAATTGTGGTGCCAAATCCAGATGTCTTAGTTTAAATAAGGACTGGGAAGCGATGATTTCTAACCAAACTTGCAATAAAAACACAAATGTTACACTTCGTGCGAAGCATCAGAACTTGCCTGTGAAACAGTTTATGAACAGAATTGAGTGTTTTAATTATTCTAATGAAGTGGATGAAGTAGAAAAGGACATTAGGCCACTCCAATCAATTGGTGAGGATATAAAATTTTATGGAAGAGCCAGATTTTATGGAATTTACTTGCAAATACTAAAGTTATGACTGCTCTTTAGGAAGAGATGTCTATCCCCAGCACTTCTGCAGCTAAGCTAAATCAGAACATTAGATCTGCTTGTTTTAATTACAGAACTCTTGGCTGGGCTGAGATGTCTTGTTAGAAAATCCATGGAGTTGTGTTTCTCAGGGTTAGTCCTTCCTCTGCCTGCAAAGCCTCAACCTGGAACCAGCAGAATCCTCACTGCTGTGGGTGGGAGCTAAGCAAGGCCCTGGGTAACCTCAGAGACTGAACGTGAAAATGAGCTCTAAAGAGGCAATAAGGAAATTCATTCAACCCTTTTTTCTTCACCTTTTTCCTCCCTCCCTTCCTCTCCATGTAGGAGGAAGGTGCAGGGATTGATGTGGGACATGCTGCTTCTGTGGCTTTGGTTGTTGGGTCTGTGTTTTCCACATTCTGCACTGCTCTGGGCTGGGCTGGAGCTTGTGGGAATGTGCTGGAGACATTTGGCTTGTCCTGCAGAGACACTAATTTAAGTTACCTCTGGTTTCAGAGCTCCTTGTGTGGTTTTTATGCCAACACTGACTCAACCATTACCAACCCCAAACTGCTCAAGCCAAACCTTTTGGGTATCCATATGTGGCACAAATAAGCCAAAGCAAATAGGTTGGGTTTTTTTTTTTTTAAAATTGGTTATTTTGTGACCATCCTTACTTCAGTTTTTCAGCATCTAAAATAAAATTGGTAATTTTGTGACCATCTTTACTTCAGTTTTTCAGCATCTAAAATAGATTGTAAGTCTCAGTTTTGTCGGTGAAAGAAAATAAATAAGCATTTGTTTACTGTTTAATCTCCTTGTTGTAACATTGCTGTGAAAACTCAAGGCATCATGACTGCAGAGCTGTGTTCAATTTTCCTCTTTGTCCTATTTATTTTCAGAACATGCTTGAAGAGCTATTAATTCATCAGCCAGATGATCCCATTGAGTTCATGATAAACCATTTAAAGCAGAGCAACCATGATGGTAAGTGAAAACCGAGGCACCATAAATAGTTCAATTCCTTGTTTGTAAACAGCTGTTGGAAACTGCTGCAGTTGGCAGATGATGGATAAAACTTTCAGCCTGTGTCTTGATGGGGGGGGGGAAACAAACAAAAAAGGTGAGCATTTTGGGATAGTTATAGGCAAGATGCTTTTAATTTCTTTTTTTAGTGGGTAATCTAATAAAAAATGCACTTTAACAGTTATAACAATGAAACCCTCTAAGGGAATAACAAAGAGTTCTAGTGTATCAATTATTAATGTGTTCTGTGCCCCATCTGATATTTCCTGTTGTCTTTAAGCTCACTAATTACTCCTTTTGTCAGGTGTAAATTTGGTTTCCTATTCTACCTGGGCTGGCAGATTCTCTGTGTTTTGATTAGTTCGTTACTCTCTGCTGTTAATGAGTTCCACTGCTCAGTGGCATCTCAGCTGAGGGAACAGTGAGTGTGTCTCCTCCTCTGTGTAACAGCCCCTGGTAAATTGAAGGGGAAGTCTGTATTCTGCACAATAAAAGCATGTACCCTCAATCAAATGATTTGATTTACAAACTGTTCACCCTTAGGCAGATTATATTTGGCTATGCACAACTGAACTCTAATTTTTGTTCTGCGTGAGCTGTCAGGGAGAGCTGGTGTCATGGTGCTTTGATGTTTCTTTAAAACCAGAGTAAACCATTATGAAAGTTCTGCTGCAGCATCAATGAAATCATTATCACTGGAGGTGCTGGGAGCCCTTAGTGGTGGCTGATGAGGTGGATGTTGATTGAAATGCTGCTAAATACACCAAAAAAAAAGATCAAATCCTGCAAATTGTGCCCAGCCTTGCCTGATGCAGGCAGCATGAGGAATCAATCTGCTTTGGAGACACGTGGGAAATCTGTGGGAGAATTTCAGCAGAACACTGGTGAAATGTCTTCACATTGAGCTCACATTTGTCCTCAAGCCCCTCAGTATTATTCCAACAGAACTAGGCAGGTTTCCATTCCATGACTTCACTACTTCCAGGCTAAAGATAGAACTACAGCAGTTGTTTGTCAGAGGGAAAAATCCTGTCTGCTTTTGGTCTGGGAAAACCTATTAAGGAAGGAAAGGAACTTCAATTTAAATTAAAGCCCTAAGTGTTGTTTTAAGAATAAATTCTGTGGGAAATAATGTAAGAGAAATGTGTAGCAGACTAAGTGTTATTTTAAGAATCAATTCTGTGGAAAATAATGTAAGAGAAATGTGTAGCAGAGTTGATTTTACTTTTTGATCATGGTGGAAGGTGCTGACTATTTAGAAGGGAAAAAACCCCTTATTAGAGCCATCAGGAAAGTGATGAATTTTCATGATCTTGCCTTGCCAGGCAGTTTTAGCCCTAGAGAAAATTTCAAACAGAGATGTATTTTAAGAATCAATTCTGTGGAAAATAATGTAAGAGAAATGTGTAGCAGAGTTGATTTTACTTTTTGATCATGGTGGAAGGTGCTGACTATTTAGAAGGGAAAAAACCCCTTATTAGAGCCATCAGGAAAGTGATGAATTTTCATGATCTTGCCTTGCCAGGCAGTTTTAGCCCTAGAGAAAATTTCAAACAGAGATGTGTGGAGAAGCAGCATTGCAGCTATCCCAGGTGTGAAGTTAGGAAACCTTTGCAATTACTAATAGGATCTAAAGTACTTTTAAAAATATAAACAACTCTAATGATGATTATAGCTTACAACTGCCTCCAAAATCTCAGAGGTTGAATGTGTGGCAAAGGGTTTGTGCTATTGTTCCTTCATGTGTTCCTTCTAAAAACCTGAAAGAACCACATGAAGACTGATAATTCTTTCATATTCAAAGACAGGAGTTTTTTACATGATCTCATGGTTTGTGCTAATGAAAAATGCTTTCAGGTTCCAAGTGGCATTTCTGGGAGTTCTCCCTTTACGGTCA
>NW_008684118.1:4446-7998 GCF_000695815.1 Acanthisitta chloris
AAAGGATTTCTCTTATAACTTAAGCAAATTTTGTTGTATCATTATTAATCTTTTGGATTTAAGGGGAACTCAGTGAGTCTAACTGTTCTTTTGCATTATTTTACATAGGCAAAATATTATGAGTCTATATTGCCTATATTTAAGTAATCCTAGAAAAGGTTTACTTTTGTCATTGCTAAAATCATTGTGGCATGTTAAAACTTTACCTGGAAGAGTAATTTCTGTAACATCTCATCAAGACTAAACAAGGAATGAAATATCATCGAATAATAGAATTTTAGGGGTTGCAATGGAGTTTAGAGATCTTCTGGTTCCAACCCCCTGCCCTGGGCAGGGACACCTCCCACCAGAGCAGGTTGCTCAAGGGTTTATCCAACCTGGAATGAACACTGCCAGGGTTGGGGCAACCACAGCCTCCCTGGGCAACCTGGGGCAGCATCTCACCACCCTCACAGGGGAAAAACTTCTTCCTAATATCATACAATGAACCAGGTTGGAAAAGACCTCCAAGATCATCAAGTCCAACCCTGCTGTGGTTACTAGACCATGGCACTAAGTGCCACATCCAGTCTCATCTTGAAATCCTTCAGGGATGGTGAATCCACCACCTCCCCGGGCAGCACATTCCAATGCTAATCTAATCTAAACTTCCCCCTCCTTCAGCTTGAACCCATCACCTCTTGCCCTATCACTGCAGTTCCTAACACAGAGTCCCTCTCTGGCTCCTTGTAGCCCCTTCAGATACTGAGAGGATACTATGAGATCTCCACACAACCTTCTCTTCTCGAAGCTGAACAACCCCAACTCTCTCAGTCTGTCCTCACAGGGGAGGTGCTCCAGTCCTCTTAGCAATTTCAAGTACGATTTGTTACTGAGGAAAAAGGCATTTTGCAGAATTTCCTGCCTGTATTTAGCTGCTCCTGTATTGAGTCCTGACTTTGTGTTGCTCAGAGAGGGTTAAACACGACATCAGTGTTGTCCTGGCTGTGCCCTGTGTCGAGTGTTTAGGGAGGATTCTGCAGAGGAGTCTTACAAGTGTGCAAATGAGTGAATCAGTGAATTACACTGCCCCATCTGCTGCCAGGCACTAAGCAGAGAGCAAACCAGATTTAGTACAAAGTGAGCATTTACAGTAGCCCTGGGCAATATTAAAGCATGAGATGGTGTATATAATGGTATGTTTCGTTTTTTATCAAACGTTTGTCCAAGAAAGCTGTGTATTAAAGCTTCAATACCTAAGGGCTTTCTTGTGAATTTTAAATCATGCTCCTAGTTAAACCTCAAAAGGATCTGTGGATGGAAAGGTTTTTTGATTTGCTTTGAAGTGGTTTGAAGAAGTTGATTAGTGTTGGCACCCAAGCACTCTTTTATGACGCTGTTTATAAATAATTCCTAAGTACCAGCCTGGAGTTTCAAGGTGTTAGATTGGAAAAAAAAACCACCAAAAAAACCCTAGGATTTAATCACATTACATTTGAAAGAAATTAGGTGATAAAAACAGCTGATGTATCCTTTTAAAGTATTTTTCTACATTGTGTACTAGTTCTGTTGCACTTGCAAGAACCAATAAGGGGGGAGTTGTTCTTAAACCTTCCAAGTCAGATAACTTTGTAAAGATGAATCTGTAATTTGGGTTTCATGTATGTTTAAAAATTGCACCTGCCCAATAACTGCTAAGTGCATGGAAAGCCTCATTTCACATCCATTTCACATCCTTCCCTGTCTCCTACCATCAGACAATCTCTCCCCTGGTTAGCAAGACCTGGAGAGGGTTTGGGGTGAGTAGATTCCTCCTGTGCTTTGACTTATGTTACTCTCAGTAATACTAACCAGTCCCTCCTGGACAGAGTCTGGTTTGGGTGTTTTTTTCTTTGTGGTTTAGGGGGGAAAACATCAAAGCTGTTAATATAAAACGACAGCTCAAGGGATTGCAGCCCAAGGTGTATCTATGGAAAAAGTTCCAGATGCTTTCCTAGGAGTTACTCCATTTTCCCCTGTTTGTTTTGCCTCTAATTCATTCCCAATAAAGCTAATGATGGTGATGCCTATTGTGTTGTGTGTAAACACTGGATTAAGAGTTCCTCAGACCAGGGATGCATTTCTTGCCCCCTCAGGGAAGGGAGAGGGATGTGCAGTAGGGAAACACAAGATAGAGAAATGAGGGGAATTACTTTTAACGATGACTAGAAAAATTGCAGGTAGCTGTCAGAAAGTATAGCAAGAATGATTCATCTTCTCTGAACCCTGGCACAACCTGTTTAGGTAAAACTAACAAGGGAAATAATTTTTTGTCACAAAATGTGTGAGGTCTAAATCAATATTTTGGGGATAAAAGTCAAACTTGGATAAGGAAATGTTTGTGTGTTGTGGACTGGTTCACTATCTATACATACACCTCCTGTCTCTCCAAGTGGCATAGTTAGAGTGTTAATCTCATTGACCATGGAGATTAAGGGAGGACCCAGCTGGCACTAACTTGCTGTTCCCCCTTTTTTTTTCCCCCAGTGGATCCCAGTCCCAAAGTCTCCACTCAGGCACCTTTCCAATGGAAATAATTATTTCACTGTGACTATATGGATATTATGCAATGCAATAGTGAGAAACTGGTTGGAATTTTGCTGTTCTTCATCTTGACATTCATATATCCTTGTTTCCTAGCTCCAAGAATTTGTGTACTTGGCCCACCTGCTTCTGGGAAAACTACAGTTGTAAGTAAACTACCTCCAGTGTTAGAACACTGCCAACTTCCCTGCTTACTTTGCACTGAGCTCAGCAGTTGTGTGAATTTTATTCTGGGAAAATAATGTTCGGATTTATCTGAATGATAGAAGATCCCAAGGCAAACTGAAGGGTGGAATTCCTGAGGGATACACCTGTATATTGCACTGCAGGTTAAATGGATATTTTCTAGTGGGCTCTGTGAGAACTCACTCAGGTAGTGATATTGCTGGATTGCAGCAGAATTCTGCCTGCCTTGTTTTCCCATCTTTTTAGCAAGATTAATTAACCTCTGAGAAGTACCTTAACGTCACATTTGTGGTGTTCAGTGTCCGGTTTGCCTGGTCAGTTGTCTCCTGTCCACTAGCAATGCTTAATTGCAAGGAAGGCTGACCACAGAACCTGCAGCTGATGGGATGTGTGCTGGAGAGAAAGCTTTCTGCTTTAAAACCTGTGCTGTGCTACAGGAGATGAAAAATCCCTCATTCCAAGCTGTAGACTCTTGGACATCTTTATAAGAAACCTGCTCAAAGTTAGACACATAGTCTGTACACTTCAATGTACAGCTAGGAAAGTGCTGTCTTTCTGCAGCCTTTTGAAACAAGTGCTTCATTTTCCTTCCAAATATTTCAACTCGTGGTTTTTTTTTTTTCTTCCCCCAGGCAATGTGGCTTTGTAAACACTTCGATGCCATTCGGATCTCTCCGGAGACTTTGTTATTCAAGGAAACATTAGCACTGACAGAGGAGGCAAAGGCATATAAAGAAAGAAAACAGGTGTGTAAGAGGATGTAATAAGAGTTGTTCTCATGCCACAGAACAGGAATTATGTGGC
>NW_008684118.1:8028-8278 GCF_000695815.1 Acanthisitta chloris
ATTTCCACTGAGTTGTGCAGATGAGAGTAAATACTCTTTAGTCTGTGGTATGTTGGTTGGTGTATGTGCAGGGACAGAGGATTTCAGAGAAGGGACATATCTGCTAGATAAGAAGAGATGGACAAAGGTAAGTGTGTCAGGGCATAGAACAGGGGCAAGAGAGGAAGTAATGAAAGTCTTGGAAACATTAACCTCAAAAGGAGCAACAGGACTGGGAGAAGTCCAGGAATGCACAATACAATGGAAAGAG
>NW_008684118.1:8294-27152 GCF_000695815.1 Acanthisitta chloris
CAACATCTTCTATTGCAGCATGTTTGATAATCTGGATAAAATAAGCATTAATCTCTGAGGTCTCCTCTGGTACAAAATGCTCTGGAAAATATGTACACAAAGAACTTTTTTTGATCTGACAGTGCTGCTTAGTTGTGCATGCTTGATTCCTCTGTAGCATGACACAAATAACTTAGCTGGTGCATTAACTCAGAAGGAGGATGACAATCCAGGCAGTTACTGACAACTCTCGAAGCTCTCAAGCTGAGGCAAGAGCAGCTGACTCAGATTGTTCAGTTCTACCCAGCTCTGGGTACTTGAGCTGCTCCAAGCAGGTTTTTTAATCCGTTCATGCTTCATTGTGGGCATCCTAACTGATATTCAAAGGAATTGGTCCAAGGAACACTTTTTCAGGTGTCATGACTCTCAGGATTAGTTGATCACCAATGTAATTGTCTTATTATTAAGCTTTAGTGACAGATCAGAAAACGATGGTGAAAGAATATCTTGAATACAGAGAAACATCTTTACTGCTGATTCCTGCCCTTTTGGCTGATTCCTTTCTCCAAATGTCAAGGTGTTCCAGAATGGAAGAAGTCTGTTTTTCTGTGACTCACTGGTTTCAGTTTATCTTTGCTCCCTCATCCCCTATTTTCATAAAAATTGAAGTAATTTCCTGTCTGTGAGAATTCTACACTAAATTAGGTTGGAATTGTCCAACAGATTCATAATTTACTGAGATGGTAGATAGTGTGATACATAGATTAGAGGGTTTTCCTTTTAAAAAATAGGCTGAAAATAGGGTAGTATTTATTACACTGAATGAAGTTTGGAGATGCCTCAAGTAATATACTTCAAGATCTGAGAGCAAAGAGTTCATTGAACTCCCTGAACTCCCTGGCAAAAAGGTTTGCTTTTGACTGGGATGATAGAGAATTATTCTTAGCCAGAATATGTACTTTGAAATCTACATTCTAATCATTAGAGATTGTTTTGATAGGTTCATAAATTTATACTTGGAGGGGGAGAATTTAAAACAAAAATTCCCTTTGGTTTAATTACTGTAATTATTAACATATTTCAGACTATACAGAGGCACTTTCAAGGGTGTCCTTTTGGGCTTATTTGATTTAAAAAGATGGATGGTGTGAAAGATGAAAGTCAAAAATGTCAAGGCTAATCAGGTAGTGAGAAGGGCCCAAAGAGCAGAGTCTGGTGGTGGTTCAGCACTGTGCAGTTTGTCTTTGTCTTGAGATCATAGAATCAACCAGGTTGGAAAAGACCTCCAAGATCATCAAGTCCAACCCTACCATGGTTACTAGACCATGGCACAGTGTTAGACCCTGGAAGAATATTTTCACCAAATAATTTCTGTTGTTCTTTCATGAGTTTTTCTTCCAACATAACCCCTAGAACTAGGAGGGAACTCCTTGCTCCCTCTAGATCAGTGCAAGCTTTACACTGACTTAAAATGTGGCCAAATTGCCATCTCAAGAGCTGTTTTTTCTCTTCCTGGTTTGTGGCTGCTGCCTGAGTCTCCTGTTGCTGTAACTGACCCCTGGTTGTGCTGAAGCAAGTGGTAAACAACTCCTGCAGCATATAGAGAATCCATTAGCACTAATAGGTTTAGATGTCTGTTCAGGAACAGAACAATAGCTGTTTACACTATCTTTGATATCACCAGGGCATTCAAAAGTTGTAGTCCTGGCCAAAGCAATTTAATAAATGGAGAAGAGGAAAAGCAGGAAATCAGGCTGTGGGTTTTGGAAGTCTGGTGTGAAGATCATATAACTCGATTTAATGTTGTTAGAGGAATGTTTCATGTGTATAAGGTTACTGTGGCTGAATTAACCCCAGTGCCAAAGGTTGTGCTGTTGTAGGTCAGTAGGGCAATGTTACTAGATCTGGGCAAATGCTGCAAAAAGCTCTGCAAATGTTTGTTCACATATTTTACTTCTCTTTAGCCAAGGTTTCCTCTCTTTCACTCAGTGAATGTTAAAGCATTTGAGTTTTCCTGGCACAGGAATTCATGGAAGGCATAGTTAAAATAGGTGATTATTCACTGAAGCTCAGTTTCTCAAGTTGGACATGCAATCATTCACCCCCACACACCTGGACACTGCCTAATGAGCACAGCTCAGGTAGTGAATCTTAAATACTGACTGTTCAAAGCAAAATGGGATCATTCTGCTTGTAAAAATACTCCAAAAAGAAGTCAAATATTTTTTTGAATATTCAGTCAATTGAAGAACCATGAGCTAGCAATAAATATTCCATGAACAGAAAAAGAGGCTACATTTTGGGATAAATCATTGCAAATTATTCCCTCATCTCTAGTTGTTATAATGTTAATAAGAAGCGTCTTCACGTTTTCCTATAGTGAAGTCTAATGATGAGCTACTGCATGTTTCACTTTTCCTCTTAACTGGGTAAAATAAGCAGTTGGAACAGCTGTGGTAACTGTGGGTTTATGGGATGGGTGTGCTCTTCATGCTGCACGGAACTGCAGTTAAGGTGTTTGCATGTACTTGATAGCTTAAAACTGCTCTAGAGTTGCATCATGTCCCTGTGCTTTTTAAGAAGTAATAGAATGGAATCACAGCATCAACCAGGTTGGAAAAGACCTCAAAGATCATCGAGTCCAACCCTACCGTGGTTACTAGACCATGGCACTAAGTGCCACATCCAGTCTCACCTTAAAAACCTCCAGGGATGGTGAATCCACCACCTCCCTGGGCAGCACATTCCAGTGTCTGATCACTCTCTCTGTAAAAAATCTCTTCCTAATATCCAACCTAACCCTCCCCTGGCAGAGCTCGAGTCTGTGCCCTCTTGTCCTGCTGCTGGTTGCCTGGGAGAAGAGACCACCCCCCACCTGACTCCAACCTCCTGTCAGGGAGTTGCAGAGGGTGCTAAGGTCTCCCCTGAGCCTCCTCTTCTCCAGGCTGAACACCCCCAGCTCCCTCAGCCTCTCCTCATGGCACTTGTGCTCCAGTCCCTTCACCAGCCTCGTTGCTCTTCTCTGGACCTGCTCCAGCATCTCAATGTCCCTCCTGAACTGAGGGGCCCAGAACTGGACACAGTAGAAGAAAGGGAAACCCAAGGCATCCTTACCTGTGCATGGTCAGCATTCCAATCTGTTCCAGGGTAAGCCACTATGAAGGAACAAATAGGAACTGCTCCAGTCTTGTGCATCCATAAAAAAATCAGCTTTTCATTTGTATTTATCTGAACAAGCTAAATCTAATCATGATTCACAGAATATTAAACCAAAGTTCTTCAAACTTGATTGCCGTTCTCTCCAAGGTGCCAACTTGGAGAAGTCAGTTTTTAGCTGAATGGATCAGGGTAGATCAGGGGAGTTGAAGTCCCTGAAATAACATGGAATATTGAAAATGAATCATGAGTGAGTACAGTTTTCCAGCAGTGTGAAAATAGTGATTAACCCAGTGTGTATGGACAAGTGATCTGAACATCAACAAAATCCCACTGCAGAGGTGGTTCCATTAACAGATCTAAGTGCTGGGACAGCTCAGAGTGCCAAGGTAAGATGTGGTTTGGCAGTTCAGAATTCTGTGTCATTGCCCATCATTTCAGATTTCTGGGAGGGACATTCCCATCTACCAGTCTAATGATATACTTGTGTGAGTGTTTGAGAGAGAAACTGTAAATGGATTACTTGGTTTGTATCAGATATGATGATTTCTAGTGGAATAATTAGGCATTCTGCAAGCAACCTATTGAAAATGATTTTGTAGGACACTGCTCAGTAGGAGGAAAACTGCCCAGGAAATGAGACTGGAATTGAGCCACAGAGAGCAGAAGGAACTAAAACACTGAAATACCTGCATGTGTGCCCTTGATTGTTTTTGTGCAATAAACCCTGCTCAAGAGGGAGGCCTAAGCATATCACTGCACTGAAAGAAGTTAGTATAATTCTGGTTTAAATTGGTTTGGCAAGGCTTAGCAGAGTGGACCCCCAGCAGTCTCTAGCCTGTCTTGACATGACACATGAAAGAAGGAAGGAAGACGCTGTCTGTTTCTGAGAGCAGCATGATGCACCTTTGGAAGGTGATGGGCTCAAAGCCACAGGCCCAGGCTCCAGCAGTGAGGGGCTGCAGGAGGCTTTGACACACCACCCTGTGGGACCTGCTGACTTTCAAGAAATGCAGCAATTTCTTTCCCTTTTTCTCTTTTAGCTGCTTGGATGTTGCCTGATGAATGGCTGATGCTAGGAAAGGCACTGAGAAGTGGGGACAGTAGAGATAAACAAACCCCTTGTCCTTGCCACAGCCACACAAGGACTGGGCCCTTTTGTGTGTTCTGGAGTGCTTTCTCCATTCTCCTTTCAAGTCACTTGTGTAGTAGCATTTCCACCACTCCTGGGGAAGTTGTGTCATGGTCTAATGAATAAGATTGTTATTAAATCTTTTGTCATTGTCAGCCATGTTGTCATTATATCTCTCTACCTCTGTTAGTATAGCACAAGCTGACAGAAATGCTCCTCTTTAGGTTTATACCCTTCAGACTGACTGGAAAAAACACATGGGAACCCACAATATGTGGAACTGCAGGGAACAAAGAGTCAAACTCATTGTTAAGGGAAAGATAATTTATTTTAATTGGGAGGTAGAGAATCTTATTGCAGAAGTGAACACACTTTTTTTTCCCCAAGTATTCATTTCACCAATAATGACAAACTGAGACAAATCATTTAGTCAAATTATTATCAGCTGCTCTGAGTGGCATGGACAGAGGTTTAGACTATCAAGTTAAACTGGCTAACACAGAGCTTAACCAAGTTCAGCACAGAATGAAGACCTAAATTAACAAAATAGTGAAGAAAATTCTTACAAAGAGAAAGAAAGGTATTGTTAATGACTTGTCAGGAAATCTAATACAAGGGAGGAAGTGCTGGGGGTGCTAAATCTGTAGAGGATCTTTGTTCTTCTGTCAAATAGCAAATACCCTCTTACCAAACATCTCTTAGATATGGACAAAGTCATCACAGAACTAAACAACACTTCAGAAAATATCGTCAGATGGTTTCCATTCCATTTCACAGTCCTGAGTTGAATAATAAACTAACTTGAACTATAAAGTATATTTTAAACAAACTTTCTGGATGATTAGAGTTATTTGAAGTTATGAAACAAAGCTGCAACTCAGACTCTTTGGTGTCTGAGGTCCTGTTGGTCTCACCAGGAGCTGGTGAGATCCCTAGTGACGCGTGGAGCAGTCACAGGTCAGACCCTTGTGGTTAAAGAAATGACTTATGATGATCCATAATGTTCTTATGGATCCCTTTGCAGGTCTGATGTCCAGTGTGTGTGTGTTAGTGTGCAAAACTTGGCACTGCTTCCATGTCATTGTGCAAAAGCCCCATGGATATGGGCTTTGTGTTCAGCTCACCTTGAACACTGCTTTTTGTGCCCTTATTAACTCTTTGTCATTAACTCCTGTTAATGACTTGGGACTTGCAGGGAATTATTTATTTTATTTTTTTAAAAATATTTTCAAGACGACATCTCACTTCACCTTTAACCAGAATGTTCCTGCATGGTAAAATTCCTTTTGAACTCAATTGTGAATATTCAGCCTTTTTTTTTTTTTTTTTTCTTTAGAAAATTCCCAACGCGCTTTGGGCCAATCTGATCCAGGAACGTCTGTCAAACGTGGACTGCATCAAACAAGTAAGAATTGCTCCTCAGAGGGCTGGTGGATAAGCACTTACACAACTCGTGCATAGTAGTTAGCATTCCAAGTCCTGAGCAGAGGAGGGAATGGGGGCAAATCATCTGGGGCTCCGGAGCCTTTTGCTTTCTTGAACATCAGCGCAGGGAGTTTGGAGCTTTATTAACAGGATAAAGGGGAGGATGAGAGTCTGCATATGCTAATCTTCCAGCACAGAGATGATCAAAGGCTGAACAAGCATAGCTTTGTTGATTGCCTGGGGCAACTGGCAGAGATCTAGTGGACAAAACAGATAAACAGAAAATATATAAAAATCAATATGTTCAGATTTTTAACTCTTATCGAGGAAAGGGGGAAAATGTCTAATATTACTCATTTCAGTTTTATTTCTCATTGTATCTTCCTTTTAAATTCCTGTGTTAGGGAAAGCTGCATTTGAATGTGTTCTCTTATAGGTAGTCATTAATGTGTTCACCGTTACCTTACACAAATAGGCAGCTTAATAGGTTTAGCTCTATTAGGATGTCCTTTTTTCCTCCCTATTTGCTTGGCCTTAACATGAGACTTTTAACAGAGTACTTTAGTAGCTTGGTATTGGTTGAATTTAATGTCTGGACTCAAAGAAAGCAAAATCATTTTTATGCTTTTCCTTGAAAAACTCAGATGTTGTTATGGCTTATTGAGCTCATTCTCAGCCCATTATAAGGGATTATTTGTAAGTGACATAGCAAACCTTGTTTCTAGCCAGTGCCAAAATCAGGATGGCACATTATCAAGGGGAAAAAGTCCATTCCAAAGTAGGTGTTGTGTTCCTGAAAGACTAAACAGCTTTTTTTCTCATCAATACTACGTGTTTTCAGAGCAATCACTGCTGCACCCACCTCTTTGGGTCAGGGGAGAGGTGGTACCAGACCTCATAGAGCTACTGCCAGGCTCAGAGTTGTGTTATAAAATCTGTTGCTTCTCAACATCATCATCATCATCTACCTTGTCAGCTGAATAAAACAGGGCTGGTAATTAACCTCTCATTGAAGTGTGAAAATTGCATCCTTAGAAAGAAAGGATTGGCAGAAAACCTAAGGTTTATCAATTTTTCTTCACAAAATACTCCTCACCTTACTCCATAATTGATCTATTAGCTTTGAATTTGCAAAGTAGAATGAAACTTTCGCATAGCAAGTCACTGTGAATTATATGGGTCTGTCTGGTTTCCCATGAAGATCTTTTTAGCTGAGCTATTTGATTTTATTTTGACTCATAATGGTTACTTAGCACTTCAGATCAAATGTCTGGTACTGCTTAATGTGTTTGTTTATCTGTAATAAATTCACACAGGACTTAGGCCCTTCAACTGGCAGGAGAAGCTGTTAAAAACACACATGTGATGTGCTGTCTTGTTCATTTCTGTGGCATTTTGGATTAAAGAGTGTAGCTGTAGGAACCAATATTGTCAGCTCTAGATATACTAACAAATGAGCAGGAAAAAAAGACTATGAATGTCAACATTTTTTATGTATGCAGAGATATCATGGATATACAGCAAGTCAGGTGAGCGTAGGATTTACTGCCTTGTCCTTGTGGCAAGATGTGGAACATCTATCTCAAGTGAAACTTCTCCTCAAGTGAGTCTGTTTAAAATATCTCTAAACCTGTAGAAATGAGAGGAAGTTAGAAAGATGATAAACCCAGGAGAGAAACTGCTGCTCTGACTGGGAAGTGCCAGGCTGTGGTGTCAAACCCCAAACTCAGCTGGACACCAACAGCTTCTCTGGTTGTGCTTCTAGCAGTCAGCAGGGAGGACAGGGAAGATGCTCAGGGACTCCTGGTGTTTCCAGTAGTTTTGGTTAAAAGTTTTCTCATGTGATCTCTCACAGAGAGTAGCTACTGGAGCAATCTGTCCCCTGTTGCTATCTGGAGGAGCTGTTGGGTGGCAGGAGCTGGTGTGAACTAGCAAGGAGGTGAATAACTCTTCACTTTAGGGCTTTTATAACAGCTCTAAAACCTCTCCAGCATGCTTATTTTTTCACATAAGTCTCTTTGCCTGATTAAAACAAAGTGTTTTCAACAGCTAATTTTCCCAGTGTTTGTTACGATACTGTTAAAGGGAGTTTTGCTGTTAGTTATAAGTAAAATCCATTGCTTTTTTGTCCCATGCTTTGGCATGGATGTAATTCTCCTGTCAATAGTGAGGGAAGGATCTCTTGGTGAATTATTTAAGTATTAGGTCATGCAAAACTCTGAGTAAGGTGACAAGGTGGTTAAAATGCCAAGAGCTGCACAGAGTCCTGCCTACATTTTCTGTTCCTGTTGTGATCTCCAGCAGCACTGAATCAGACTGACAGAACTAGGGGGGAAACAACCCTTTATAAAGCTTCCCTGACATTCAGCAAGAATGGAATGGATGTTCTCAAGCTACTTAAAGTTTCAGCTGGTTTTAGAAAAAACCCACACAATTAGTTTTCCAAAGGTGTGATGGTTCTTAGAAATTTTTAATAGAGAGTAATTTGTGGTCACTTCGAGTGTGTCTCATTCAAAAGGGGATTTAGGCATTTTAATTGCAATATTTTCCTCGTGTGTGATTCAAAATGGGATTAACACTGTGGATTTTGTACATCATTGAACAGATTTATGCCATTTCTTTGAAAACATGAGTCAGCATGTTTTGACAGGAAATGTTAATAGACTAGGAGCAGTGTGTTGGACCACAGTACCACCAGCTGTTTGTTTTATTTCTCCTTGTGGTGTCATTGGCTTGGCATTAATTGTACAGCTTTCATCCCACTGCCAGGAGGAATACAGAATTTTTTCTGCCATTGTTTTGACACTCACAGGTTTATGGATGTCACAGGCATTCTCTAAGGAGAACATTTTTATTGATCAACAGCTCTGCTGAGACTCTGTGTTATGTGTTCTCCTAACACAAACGGAGTTAGGACTGGGAGGGATCAGATGGGGAGGTCTTCCAGCACATACAGAAAACTTATTGCAAACATTATGTTAGAGCCTGGGACTTGGGAAGCTGATGTGTGGAGACTTTTCATCTCACAGGGTTAGCACAAGTTGGCTGTGGCCCCTCTGACTGCTGGGGCTGTGGAGGGAGTTCACAGAGCTGGAGAAAGCCAGAGAAGAGACTGCTACAGGATGTGAGAGAGAGAGAGCTGAGCCACCTTCCTGAAGACTTAGGATCTTTAGAAACTAAGCTTAGGCCAGTGACTCACACAACAAGTGGCAGAATGATTTTAGATTGCTATTAAACAGTCTAGAAGGACAGTGACTGTCCTTGAAAGGGAGGACAAAGAGAGCAGTGGGTACCTTGGTAGTTAAAGATCATCATGTTGTCCCTGTGAAACTCCATGCAAGGACAGTGATGTTACATAGATTTATCTGGGGAGAGAATCTGCCTGTTCACCATCTTTTCTGTTTTCTGAAGAACAGGACTTGTTAAAATAGCTTTGCACCTTTTATTGAACTGACAAAAATAAGGTTGGGGATAAAAGGTTTCATTCTAAGGGGAAATGTGGTAAGGCTTGAGCTTCTCCTATCATCCATACTGCTAATGCTGTGGGTTGACAGTGTTTCCACTGCACCCCTCAGTCTGTTTCCTGAAAATCTGAGAAATTTCAGATCCATCCTGGCAAAGCTATGACTGAATTATATACCATGTAACTTACTCAAACCCACTGAATAATGATGTGGAAAAAACTGTTGTGATTACTTGTTTTCCTAAAAGCACTCATGACTTCTGCATGTGGCTGAGATTTCTTTCAGATATGCCACCCAATTCAGCATTATTTCTTTGTGTTCTCCCTTTTCCTTATCCAAAGGCAGTGTCAGTTTGGGATTTTGTAATTAAAAAAACTAAGGAAGGATGTCCAGGTCAAAAAACAGGAGAGAACCTGAATACCCAAGTCATTATTAGTGTGGTGGAAAGTGTGAAAGTATGTGGGCTTGGTATTATAGCTGAGAGTCCTGCCAGCAAAGGAGTGAGATTTACATTTGGGAATGACCTTGAGCATTTCCTTCTCTCCAGATTCCCTAAATCTGGAGAGGAAAGTGGTGGCTTTGAAAGTGTTTCCTCGCTGCTGATTTTTCAGCATGGCCTGGCTCTCCAAGGAGCACCTCACCTGGCATCAAGGCAGCAGCAGAATGCTCTATTTTACAGCAACCTTCATGTGGGAAGGGATGGAGGTTTCCAGCTGGAACAGAGGGAACAGTGACCACAGAGTAAAGACACCATGGAATTACTCTTAGCCTTTGTTCCACCCTTGGTGTGATCAGCTGCCATCCAGGCATGGATGTAAGGTTACTGCTCTCAAGAACAAAAAATAGATGGCTTCTTAAAGAAACAAATTTACCATGTGAAGTTACTAATTACACTTTAATGACAGTCAGGAGGGCAAGACAGACCAGTGTTTGCATAAAGCATGATAGGCATATTTTAAGTCAGGTCTTGCTCTGCTGTGTCTTGTTTCCTCCTGCTTCATTCCCAAGCCATATTCCCTTTTCACTCTTTTTTTTTTTTTCTCCTTTCCCCCCCCCTTTTTTTTTTTATCTGTGACATCTGCTTGGAGCTTGTCCCTCCTGTGATACCATACTACTTGCAGCTGTTCAGACCTCCAGCTCTGAGCTGTGCATGGGGTGCCCTGAGCATACGGCCTTTTTGATGTGTGATAAAACAGAACCAAGCCACTGGGGGTATGGAGAGGGAATGCAGCAGAATATCAATAAACCTGTTCTGAACAAAGCTGCAGCTCTGTGGTGGAATAGACATTTCACTGAAGTGTCAAGTAGATGGATAATGTATTCTAATTAGGGACTGACTGATACCCTGGAACTCGGAGACCTTTGGAAATCAGCTCCAAAATGCTCACCATTTTTGTACTGGGTGTTTGGTTTG
The DNA here is from genome assembly GCF_000695815.1 of Acanthisitta chloris. NCBI lineage: Eukaryota > Metazoa > Chordata > Aves > Passeriformes > Acanthisittidae > Acanthisitta > Acanthisitta chloris. The sequence goes on from NW_008684118.1 coordinate 18,865, forward strand.
TATTTGTTTCATGCCTTAAAATATATTTGGTGCAGGAAGCTGTTTGTTGAGCTATGTTTTCTTAAACAGCACCAACTTTTAGCTATAAAATTGCTTCTTGCCTGGTTTAAGGACCTTTGAAATTTGTATCTAAAGCTCTTGGAGTTTGCTGGGGATTGTGAAAATACAATATTGTGTTTACTGCCTGTTTCACCTTATGTGATTTGAGCAATGAGCAGTGGTGACATCAGGTTTTGTTTTTTCTTTTCATTTGTTTTGGTTTAGTTTCTTTTGTTTAGTTTTTTGTTGCACTCAGAGAGGAGAAAATAAGCCACATTTGTAGTCTGTGTAAATTGGCATCAATTTATTTCCTTCAGACCTCAGATGCCATTTCTCCTTAGAAGAAGATCTGGGCTTATATATGTATATATTGCATACAATATATTCCAAACTGGTGCTGAAGTTCTTAACATACAACTCAAAATATTGTGCAGCTTTGCCTCCTGCGAGTCCCAAGGGATAAATTGATTTCTCAGCACCTGTGTGACCTTAGCCAGAGGTTCATTCTAATTCGGCAGAGCAAACACTTGGGAGTGGCAAAAATGCTTTGCAGTTCCTTGAGACTCTTCTTTTCTACAAATATCAGCAGGATGACACGTTCCTGAAACCAGCTAATTAAGGAATTCTAAATAGTCTACTCTATTTCCTTGTGTAATTGGAATGGCCCATTCCCACCTAGAGAAGTCCTGGAGATGTGTCTCCCTGAAATGTCTGAAACCCTTTGGAACCCACACTGACAGAGCAGCAGATTTATGTGGCAGCTGATAATGATTGCCAGCTAATGCAATATTAAACCATCTCCTTTATTTCAGTACCAAGATGCCTCCCAGATTTATTGCAGCATCCCAGAGTTGTTTTGGGGTGTGGGATACAGCGGCAAGGACGTGTGTGGTCAAGCAACTAAGAGATAAATTAGAGGGAGTTGAGACAATTCAGGCTGGAGCTTGGGAAGTGGATTAGATTTCAGAGGCTGCAGCAGACAAAAGCTGAGCGAGGCTGCAGCTCTCTGCCGGTATTTCACAGATCTGTAAATGTTTTTTTAAAGATGCTCAATCCAACACTTAGTTGGCTATAACAAGGACTTAAGGGAGCAAAAGGCTCTTTTTTCTTTTTCCTTTCTTTTGCTCTGTTGCTTCATTAGCTCTGGGAGCTCTGGTTCCATTACTGTGAGTTTGCCTGTATAATTTAAGAAAATAATGAAAGCATGCATATTTTCCTCAGTATTCTTGGCATTAAATCTGTCTTTAGATTTGTTTAGCCTCTTTTTTTTTCTTTCCATACACAGTGTGGGCTGATATCCTTTTGAATATTTCAAAACTGTAGAAATTGTTTTGGCTTGTTTTTATTCAAGATAGAAGTTGGGTTTGTTGGATTTTTTTTTTTTTGAGATTGAAACATGAAAAAATATTCATTGCTACAATCCCTAAGTTCCCACAGCTCTGTGGCAGTGGTATCAGTACAAAAGTATCTGTGCTCCATGTTTGCTTTCTCCTCTCTCAAGCATCCACAACAAACAAGGGGCTGTTGTGGGATCAGAATGAGGTAATTTTTGTGCAAATAGCACTGATATTTAGTATGATTTTTTGGGTTTGTTTTTTTTTTCCTCTTCCAGGGTCAATAACTGTTTCATGTTTTTGTTCAATAGGGATGGGTTTTGGAAGGCTTCCCTGAAAATCAGGAGCAGGCATGGATGCTGCAATCATCTGGCATCTTTCCTAGGCATGTTGGTAAGCAGCACGAGGTTTGTGCCTGGTTGCAGCCAGTAGGAAAGGCTGGAAATGTTTCTCCCCAAAAAATCCTCTATAAATTCAATACCAATGCAGGAGGCACCAGAGTCAACAGACAGCAGAATATTTCAGTATGATTCAGATCCACTTGAAAACTTGAGGTAACCTGTGAGACTTTAAACTCTGCTTTTCACACAGGAACTCTCTTCTTCTTGCACATTAGAGCTGTGCAGATTCACAGCCCTGCAGCAAGTGCCTCTGAGCAGCTACATGCAGCTTTGCTTCTGACTTGCACCTCTAAAAAATCAGCCTTTATCCTCAGACTTAAATCAGTTCCTCGTGTGCTAAACACAAATTTATGCTTCTGTTGAATTAGAGGATGTAAACTTCACCCAGTGAAGTGGAAACATGGTGATTTTAAGCTTGACCTTTCAGAGTGTGGCTAGATTCTGACTTGCTTTGGATGGAGAATTTGTTTACTGGCAAAGGGCTGAGTGACAAGACCTCAACATCTGCCTCTGCCATGGAGGAGAAATCAGTGGTCCCAAATTAATATAGCTAAAGGACCTACTTAGAATATAAGAAATGATGATGATGATGGTGTGGAATACAGTGTGAGATGCTGAGTGTAGACCTTGCCAGTGAACAGAATGTTATCCAACTTGATGAATTGTCACTTTGGATTTGATTTGGATGATATTCAGCTGTTAATGAAGAACTCAGAATTGCTGCAATAGAGTTAGGCAAAAATGTTTAATGTCTAGTACTTGCATGTATTTTTAATGTACCTAATAACATCTGAAGTCGAGTTTTGCTCACAATTATATCTGTGCCACCAAGACCTGAATGAGAATCTTAAATCTCAGTCTGTCTAGTTAATCAAAAAGAAGATTGAGAGGAGAGGAGAATTACAGTGTGTGAGTACCTTAATAGGGAGAAAAGTGCCTGAAAGAGCTACTTGATACAGAGAAGAAAGTCATAAAAGTCCTTGTTTGAAACCTGTAATCAAGTGCACTGGAAATAGTAATTAAATTACAGTGTTTAACTGTGAGGATGATTAACCAAAAGCAACCTAGGGAACTGACATATTCTCCATCTTTTGATGCTTTCTAATCAAGTTGGAACACTTTTCTGGGAGGTTATAGAAAAATGAGTTTCACTGGTCTCACTGCCAAAGTACCTGATGAGAAGTTATGGTTTGTGGTGTAGGAGAGACTCAGCCTTGAGTGCTCATTGAGTGCTTCTGTCCTTGGCTCCAGAGACAGCTGTAGTTGGTGTGGGTGGTGGGGACAAGTACTGCTCATGGGTACTAGATTTGTGATGATTTTACCCCACTATACTGCCTAGTAGATGAAGCAAAATTCTATTTAAAAGTGAACTAAAATATAAAATAGTGGGACAATGAGGCAAACGTGCTTGAAATACATTCAGCCACCTTTACTACTAGGATACATCTAAAGAGCTGCAGGAAATAAAGCCACTAACAAGAGCTACACTTTTTTCCTTTTTCTTCTCTTCTCCTTTGTGTTGCCTAGTTATGCTTTATGCTCCAGACACTGTGCTGATTGAGAGGAACAGTGGGAAGAGGCTTGATCCCCTCACACAAGGTGCAGTGCTTGAAATACATTCAGCCACCTTTACTACTAGGATACATCTAAAGAGCTGCAGGAAATAAAGCCACTAACAAGAGCTACACTTTTTTCCTTTTTCTTCTCTTCTCCTTTGTGTTGCCTAGTTATGCTTTATGCTCCAGACACTGTGCTGATTGAGAGGAACAGTGGGAAGAGGCTTGATCCCCTCACACAAGGTGCAGTATATCTGTTCCTAATCTCCACTACAAACTGGAGTGTTACTTGATCTCAGAAACCTTGTAGTACTGCTGGGATTAAAATTTAAATGGGATCCCTTTAAGAGCTAGCAGTAATTTATGATTATAAATGTAAACTGTTTGGAAACAATATCTGTTAATGTTACAGTGTTTTCTGTGCCAAGACAGGGAAATGTAAAGCAAACTGTAGACTGTGGCAGTACAGAATATTTGAAGGTTAGATCTGTCCATATCAGCCTTTTTTGCTCTGCATCTTTGCTAGGTCCTAGTTGTTTTCTGAGGTGCAGATTTCTTTTAGGTATCTCCATTAAGGATACCAAATGACCAGTCATTAGGCAGCAATTAGTGTCAAATAGACTGAGCTCTGTGTTGTTTGTTGAGGATTATTACCAATCATCCACCACAAAATAAAATCCTGACAGTGATCAATAAAAACATCAGTTTGGATGTTTTAGGAGGGACATTATTAATTAGAGACCTCTCTCATACCTAATCATGTCTGACTTGTAGAGGTTTACCACACAGCCTTCGAGTGGCCAAGTGATCCCCTGGTGCAGCAGAGGTTGGTGGAACCAGAAGATCTTTCTGAACAGGAGGTGGCAACGAAAATGCTGGAATATCACAGGAACTTCCCTGACATTTTCCAGAACTACCAGAAAGTTCTGAAATCGATCAATGTAGACCAGCCTTCCATAGATGTCCTCTCACAGGGTAAATATGGACTTTATGGCAAATCTGACTGTTGGTAACTGATATTTGAAAGGTAGTTTCTGGCTATTAGAGACAGTTTATAGATTAGTCTGCACACATAGGTCCCAGCTGAGTTGTGTTCTCTCTAGGACTAGTTCCTGGTAGTTATTTTCCAGGACTGGAGTAAGTGCAAATACCTGGAAAGTCATAGTCCCACAGTTATGCCAAGGAACAGCTGACTTAGTAGAGCAAATATCACTGCTATTTCTGAGTCTCTCTTCAATAAGAGTCATAGAGTCATAGAATCAGATGGGTTGGAAAAGACCTCCGAGGTCGTCAAGTCCAACCCTACTGTGGTCACTAGACCATGCCACTAAGTGCCACATCCAGTCTCAGCTTGTAAACCTCCAGGGCTGGTGAATCCACCACCTCCCTGGGCAGCACATTCCAAAAAATCTCTTCCCAATATCTAACCTAGCCCTCCCCTGGCAGAGCTTGAGTCTGTGCCCTCTTGTCCTGCTGCTGGTTGCCTGGGAGAAGAGACCAACCCCCACCTGACTCCAACCTCCTGTCAGGGAGTTGTAGAGGGTGATAAGGTCTCCCCTGAGCCTCCTCTTCTCCAGGCTGAACACCCCCAGCTCCCTCAGCCTCTCCTCATGGCACTTGTGCTCAAATCCCTTCACAAAGGGACCTTGTGACTCCATTGTTATATCCCAAAGGGCAAGGTACCTTCCAAAGTCTAATAACAAGAATCAGTAGTTCAAAGCCAGAAACATTTCATTGTTTAGAAGCAGTTTGTGCTGCTAGCTTTTCTGTTCAACAATTCTTGTTTGCCTTTGCTTGACTGTAATGCAATCTGACTTTTAATGTTGATCCTTCTAGAAGAGAATAAGGAAACTGCCAGAAAGACCAATTGATGATGTACTTTGTAGCTGTCAGTCTGCTGATGATCTCTTATATCCCAGCAATTTTGCATCTCAAAAAGGTCTTTTTTTTTAATAACAAGTGCTGCACTTTTAAGATAAACAAGTAGGAAGTTTATATTCTGAATTTACACATTAATTACCTCTAAATTACTTAATTAAATTTAAAAGTTCATATCATCATTCATAAAGAATTCATGCCTTGAATTGTAAATAAAAATGTGAGTGCCTGAATATTAATTATTATTAATTAATAATGTAGTGAGATAAATTGAAAACTGGAATGAAAAAATCCTCTCTAGATCTTTTTTTTTTCTGCAGTGCATCAAGCAGCCAGATTTTTTTTTAAAGAATAATTAGATGTGGAGACTGTCTAGGGGATCATTACTCCTAATTAACTTGGTTATTTACTGCAAATTAAGCATCATTTGTAAGCAGGGTGCTGTGCCTGTAATGTTTGTGCTTTTCAATGCACTGGGTTATGGAAAACGTTCAGAGTAACTGGAGCAGTGCTTGGGTAGCTCATATGTGGGTTTTAGGAAGTTATGCAGCAAACACACTATTTTCTGGGATGATTTTCCAGGGGGTTTGTTCAGTATTTTTATTGCTACAGATAGAGCTAAAAAGGGAAGAGGAGATCTCTTGTAGGTATTCGTATTGTGGATTGTTTCACACAATGAGAACATTTGAGATCCCATCTGGAATGTTGTGTGCAGTTCTGGTGTCCTCAACACAAGATGGACATGGAGCTGTTGGAGCAAGTCCAGAGGAAGCCACAAAGTTGCTAAGAGCACTGGAGCATCTCCCTTGTGAGGACAGGCTGAGGGAGTTGGGGCTGTTCAGCCTGGAGAAGAGAAGGTTGTGTGGAGACCTCAGAGCAACTTTTGAATCTCTGGAGCGCCTACAAGGAGCCAGAGAGGGACTCTTGGCTAGGAGCTGCAGCAGCAGACACCCTTCAGAGATTGAAAAGTTGCTCTGAGGTCCCCACACAACATTCTCTTCTCCCATAACCTGCAGGTTGACCTGAAGGAACTGTTTCCTGCATGATGCAAAATTTAGGAGAATGATGTCCTGCAAATGAGTGGAGTCAGAGAAGCTCAAATAATCTTTGCATGTTAGACAAAAGTGATGGGCAGGAGACTAAAACACACATACTCAGATCTGTGCTGTGTCATGACATCCCATGCTACAAGCCTAGAGTATTGTAATTAGGAGCCTTAATCACACACAGCTGGCTAAATGTCATTAATTTAACATCCTCAGCTTTTACACTTAAATATTTGTTCAGAAACTGCAGAAAGTATTAAATGTAATTATAGCCCTCGATCATTTGCATGGTAAAATTGCAGCTATCAAGCAAAAATTACTTCTGCTGCAAACAACATGGTAAAAGAGCAATTATTAATTGAAGCTGCTCTTTAGAATGGTTTGGCAGCTCCTGATGAAAGGAAGTAGAGGAGTGTAATGATAGTAAGATTTCTGAAGTGCCTCTCAGGGTAAGTTGCTGACAGGACAGTTTTATCTGAGTCCTGATGTTTGCTGCAGTGTCTGAATGTTTCAGTGATGAAATGAATGATCATCAACATAAGGTTTGGGGTTTTTTAAACAGAGGAGTTAATCAATGTTTGGTTTGTTTTTTTCAAAGAAATAGGCTATAAACTGGATTTTTTACCTTTCTCTCTTGCTCCAGTTCTTACCTTTGTCCAGACCCGACGCCAATCAGCTGCTCCTTTTACACCACGGATTCTCTTTTGTGGACCCCCAGGCAGTGGGAAGAGCCTGCAGGCAGCACTAATAGCTCAGAAATATGGTGTTGTCAACAGTAAGTTCTCAGTAAATATGCACTTTGCTCAATTCCCCCTTTCTCTCTTTTTGCTCCTTTATCTTTTGCTGTCTGTCTTACTTGCTCATAAAATGTCTCTGTCCATTGCTATGGATGTCAGATTTTTGAGAGAAGTGAAAAGTCTTTGAGTGAAGAAGCATAAACCAAGAATATAGGCTGTGACAAACAGCTCTAACACTGTTTTTAGTCATCATTTCATCATTTTTCATACCCTTTACATCAGTATTTTTCCATTGTTAGACTCCTGTAGTGCTCTGAATTCTATGGATCAGTGGATCGTGAGCAATGTCTTTGCAGTTTCAGCTCTCTGACCAAAATTGGGGCACTTTGAAAATAGAATCCACTCTGAACTTTGATGAAGACTCAGGTTCTGCATATCTGAAGTAATGTAGGGGAAAATGAAGGAATCAGTTACAAATATCTTCTCTTTCTTTTGGAAAGGAGGCGAGGATCATTACATGTGCCTTAGCCATACGTTGAATTTTATTTCAAGTGTTCTGTAACCTAAATATTAGAAGAATTAAGTATTTAAAACAGAGTCAGAAGATCATAATTATTCAGAATAATATTCAGCATATATTTACCTTCCAATTTAGGTGTGTATATATTGGGTGTCTTAAGTTGGGGTCTGTGCACTGAGTTTCTGTTATGTTTTTACACTGTTTATTGTGGAAATGAATTTGCTTCTCCAGGTAAAACGGTTAAAATTGTCACTTAAGCATTAAACTTTATCAGCTTTGTCCCAGAAACGTTCTGTGGAGTGTTCTCACTCTTGTTGGCCAAACAGTGTGATTAGCAGTGATAAGCAGATGAAAGGGTTTGCTCTCTTTCCATTAAAGTCAGTGATGTTGGTGCTATTGATTTTCAGGAGAGGTGGAATCAATTTAGGACTATTAATTGAAGCCTCATGCAATAATGTACAAAGTAAATGTTAGCTGATGTTCACCAAACTTGGGTTGAAACCAGGACTTATGCTGTGTTCCCTCTCTGTACAACAAGGCTCAGGACTGTTGTGTCTCTCACCTGGGGCAGTGACACTCAATTGTTTCAGTCAGCCCAAAGCAGCAATATTTCATGTACAGTTGTCCTGGCTGAAACTTCAGATCTGCCTCTCCTGGTGTTCTGTGTATTTGAAGCTGCTGATAATATTGAAGTAGCAGAGTTTTTGAGCTGTAATTCCTACATGATCATTAAATGACCCGGGGAGTCCTTCCCTGAGCTGCACCCCCAGCAGTTTC
>NW_008684118.1:27172-34566 GCF_000695815.1 Acanthisitta chloris
TACAAGTTTATAACAAGTGGAAACCACTCACAATCCCTTGAGTTATTATCCCAGAAACATCTTTGATTAACACCTTTCTCTCCATCTCCATTTTTAATATGTTCTTTGCCAATGTATGCTTTGTTTTGCATTCCATATTCTCACTCTCTTTGCTTTTCACTCTGCTTGGCCAAGAAAAATAATCCTAACAACAAACCCAGAAACTATCCAACTTTTATTTTATTCAGTGACCTTATTCCAGTATGCAGCTTCTGGTTTTTTTTGTTTCTTTTCTTTGTTGCTTCCTTTTTAAAATTTAACCTTGTGTCTTTTTTGTTCTTCCTTCCTGTTAGTTTGCTGTGGGCAACTGCTAAAGGAAACTGTTGCAGCTGAGACAAAACTTGGAGAACTCGTTAAGCCTTACATTGAGAAGGGATGCCCAGGTAGGGCATGTTGTTGTCTCATTACACTGGTGTACAAATGTGTGGCAAAAAATAAGTGGTGAGTGAGTTTTTCTTGGTCAGATTCTAATCTGAGTTACTTCAGAGTAACCTGGAACTCCATTCATTCCATTCATTCCATGTGATTTGCAGCACTGTGTAACATCTCAAAGGTGTTTGATGTCTTCAAAGCAAATAATTCACTGCTCCAGCAAAGTTCAGATCTCTTGTGCACGTTCCAAAGTTTGAATTCCATGTGTTTAGCTCTAAATCCAAGTCAGAATTCTGATACAATTTTTAAATGTTCAGTTTTTAAGGCACATTATCATGTTAAACTGGTTTCAAAGCAGGACAAATCAGTTACCAGTGGTGCAAACACAAGGAGACAATTGTGCTGAAGATGGAGAAATCTTGGTTAAGCTTCAGTATTCACAGAATTTTGAGCCATCCCCCCTGAGAAAAGAGAAATTTTCATTGTCTTTTCTTTTTAGCAAAGAAAGTTATTGGATGAGGTGGAAAGCTGGAAAGTCTCCTTTTTTTGCACCATTAATTCTGAGACTGAATTAGACAGATCTGAAACATGAGCCTAGAAAATTAGCTGAGGTTCCCTTGATGCCATACCAAGAGAGTCAGGACTTTTCTATGCATTTCCAAAAAAACTTTGGCAAGCTGCAGCTTTGGGCATCTGTCCCTCTGTCAGGCACTTGATGAAGCCACAAGGTAATGTGTTTTAACCCTAAACTTCATCTCTAGTGAATGGATTGTGTTTACTCGCAACACAGTAACTCAGGTCAGTGGGTTAATTTGCTGTGGCAGCCACCACTTTGCTGGGGTGAGGAGCTGGTGTGGGAAGCATGGGAATTGAAAGCAGGAGTCTCTGCAGCCTGGGAGAGAGAAGCTGGCTCTCTGTACCAGGCACAGAGACCTAGGAGAAGATTTTGTGCTGCTCAGAGTGGCCAAGAGATCTCAGTGTGAATTGATGCAGTGGATCTGAGGTTTTTGTGTAAGGGAATAACTTCTTCATGTGTACAGTCTGGTTGACCTGAATGTGGCTATTTGTGTGTGCAGTGTAACTCATCCAGACAGATCATTTTAGGGTCTGTGTCTGTGTCTCTTTCATGGTATCCATTACTTCATCTCTGTGAAGAGGAGAACAACCACTGTCAATACCTCAATCTTTAAATTTCAGTTATGGCTGAGATGGGAGTTTGGATGATCTGTTTATTCAAAGAAAGGTCCTCTAAGAGCTTTCTTTCCTAAAATGTTCTTTGTGTTTTATAAACTTCATCTTAACCATTCAAGTTCCTTATAAAGGAGATACCAAATGCATTCCTAGTAGAGTAAAATAATTGCACAGATCATAATTTTTTAGCCAGTCCTAAAAATATGCACATCCTTAGTCCAAGGGAGCTGCTTTCATTTCAGGGCAATGAAATTGAAGTTGTAATTCCTTTCTTCCTCCAAATTAGAAATTATTTCAGATTTAGATTAATTCTTTAATACAGCATGTAAGGATAAAGCTGTACAACACTGCTGAATGCTAATAGGGATCATAGCTGCATTTCTGTGCATTACGCTGAGAATTCTCCCTTAGTTTTTGCTTGTATGCACATATATATTTTATCTGGTGTGACATACCACAAAATTAAGGGCTGAATAAAGATAAATATCATACAGCAATCCCAGAAATAATAAGTTCTGTCATTTTGCTAATCCTCCTCTCCCAGGGATAACAAAGAATGAATTTACATTAGTAAACACTAACAAGAATTCATTACTGCCCTCACAAGAGGCTTGGAGAAAATGAAATAGCACAGTGTGCTGGAGAGGGAAAGGTGGGCAAAGAATCTTTGCATCTTTGCTCTCTTGCTGCAGAGTTACAGCCAGGTTAAAACAGGGGAAAGATTCTCACACTGTTATTGACTACATTCAGTTTCAAGACAATCTCACTTGAAGAGAGTTGATGTAGTCAATAGCAGACAGTGTTATAACTGAAAAATCAATTAGGACTTCAACATTTTCATTACATTTCTAGTTGTAAGAAGGCTTAGTTGTTCCTTTGGACAAGGAATCCTGCAAGTGATGTTGTCACAGAAGCAAAGACAGACCATGACAGATGTTGTGCTCAAGTCATTATTAGGTCAACATGAAACTCGTGCCATGAAATCTGGAGGACATGGCTCATATATTCTTAACCTGCTCCCTCTGGGGACTGGTCCCACTGTGGTTTCCCTTCTCATGGACACAACTGATTGCCTACAGTTAGTCACTTCAGATATGCCAACAGGACATGTTGTGGTGTCGTAACAGGGCTCAAAACCAGCTCATTCAAAGCTACCTCATTATTGAGTTCTTGAGGCTCTCCACTGTCTGCCCTGCTCTAGTTCTGCTTGGCTGACTCAGATCTCTTCATGGTTTGGGATTCACCAACAGGCTTTGTATTGTTTTCCCTCTGCTGCTGCAGCAGATATAGATCTTGTATTTCAGGAACAGCCCAGACAAGTCTATCATTTCCCCCAGAAGCCAACCCAGTGCCTTCCCATTTTCTGTGTGTTCCAGTGTCTGCTCTCTCCTAAAGACTTGCTTGGTCAAACTTCTCAGGTTTGTGTATGGAGATTTATTTTTGTTAATGGAAGCAGCATGGATATTTCGGAGCCCATTAATTTTTTAATTCCCAGGACATTCTAGTCTACAGTAGGTGCACACTAGATATTGAAAAATGCATTTTCAGTGATAGGTTCAGCAACCTGACAGCTTTCTGTCTGTCATAAACATCAAGTTGTGCTTTGGACAACCAGTCTGAAACACACAGACTCTTCCTTTAGGATATTGTGATTTCTGGGCAATTATTACTAACGATGCTATGGGCAGGAAATTAGCAGCATTGGAGCCTCAGACCAGTCTTCTGTCACTAACTCCAGTTAGTTCAAGTCTTGGTCAATAATTGCCAAATTTGGCACAGACTGTTTGCTGGGGCAGCCTGGGAAGACTTTTGTTTGGAGTACGAGAGAAGTGTAGTGACCAGAACTCTCCTCCAGGCAGAGAGACAACTCCCATCACTGCATTTCTTTGGTAGATTCCTTCTGAAATGTTCTGAGGAGACTGTTCCATGGACTGTTCCTCCCCTGGACACATGATGCAGGTGTAGACAGCCCATTCCTAGACCCCACAGCTTCATGAAGACCTTTAGGCAGCATTCCTGTCCCCAGGTTATCATCCTGAGAAGGGCTGGGCTGCCTTCTGGACCTGTCTCACTGGAAACATGGACACAGTAATTTAAAGTTCCCTCTGCAGGATCCATGTTCACCAGTTTAAAGGTTCCTCCTACACTGGAAAGAAAAAAAAACACTGCAGAAAGCATTTTTGCTTCCCCCCTCCAGTGTCACTGGTGTTTGCTCCTTGAGATGTTTGTGTTTTATTAGTGAGAAGCAGAAACATTGGGGCATCACAAAAATAGGGAAGGTCATCAGTCAGTTGAAATTTCAGGCCATTCTGTCGAGGCTTCCTGGTGAAATAGCATAGAGTGATCACTGCTAATTAATATATCTGTTTCTGAGGCTGCAGGAAATGGAGCCAAGAAAAGTGAGGTGACAGGGAAACAACATGAAGAGCAGTGGGAGGAAAAACCATTCCCAAACCAGTGAGATTCTGGTTTGCATCTGGGAGAACTGCTCTTAGTTAGGGTAATTGTTTTCCTTTGCACCCAAATGAAGATTCAGGTGGTAACAGAGCTTATTCATGGCAGACAGGTAACACTGCACCGTTTGCAGCCTGTTAGAGCTGAACACACATAATCTGTGTTGGTTTTTTTCCCCTTCCTTTCTCTGTTTTGTTTTTTTAAGCAGTGATATCTGAAGCTGTCCCCAATGGCTGTCTGCACGTAGGGGGTAAAATCTGGAATTCCCTAATTTCTCCTCTTTTCTAATAAAAGCTATTACTGTACAAATCTGGATTTCTTTTCCCCTTGTTTCAAATTGGAATGGTTTTAAAGGGGTGATTTTGGTGCAGCCTCTGAAAGTTGGGGTCCCTTGGTGATAGTGATCAGAGTCTCCCTGAAAGCACTTGGGTTTGGGTTGAGGTTTGTTTTTTGGGGTTGGTTTTTTTTTTGACAGCAAATTAATATTCTCATCACTAAGTGTGAAGCACAGATTTGACAATAGAGCAGCTTCCTCTTTGTTAAAAACTTGCAAAGAGTTTCCCAGTTGAAAGGCTGAGTAAATCTTCCTATCTGAGGAGGTAAGCTGAGTGTTATTCCTTGTTTATAACGTGCAGTACTGGCGAGCTCCAAGCTGTCTGAACATTGGAGAGACCCTTTGGGAGCTCCATTGGTTTTCAGCAAGTCTTTGCATGCAGTGTGTTTGTACTAGCTGAAGACAGCGCATGGCTCTCTAAATAATTTACAAGTTGATTAATAGACTCACATGGGTATAATTAGAAGAGGGAGAGACAGCAGCTACAGGAACGGGTACAGTGCTTGGGGGAACTGGAGACTTTATTTTTTTGAAAGAAACTTTGGAGGGTGCTGGGCGTTTGAAGATAAGTTGGGAAGAGCTCAGTGCCTCTTCTCTTTTGAAGTGGAAATAGGACAGTTTGAATCCGTCGAGTTTAATTTTTCACAAGCTTTAGGGGCCCTGCAGTGCAACTCCCTTTTTATTATTGAAAAAAAACCTCTCCATTTTTCTTTCATTTCTCGCTCACACACACACACAGAGCCCAAACAGCAGCTAATAAACAAATCGATTTTCTGCTTTATTTAAGTTAGTTTTACAGCTGTGCTATATGTTCCTCTATATGTGCACCTCTCTCACCGACAGACTGTGGAAAGTTATGGAGAGATTTATGAACACACCATACTTTAATTTATGCTGGGGTTTTTTTCAGAAACCTTCACCTCTGTTTGACAATGCTTTTGAAGTAGCTCCGTTTTTCAAGTCAAACTTTTGACTTTTCCTCTGGGACTGCTACAAAGGTTTTTTTATGGAAAATAGGTAGGAGGCTTTTTTCCTACTAGGAGAAAATTGGTGGTCAAGAGAACAAAAAATATAAATTCTTGGTTTGTTTTTTTTTTTTGTTCTTTTAGGTGTCTATTGTAGAACAGAAAGTTTTGCATGAAGGCAGATAGGTAGTAAGTTGTCATTTTCTTTCCTGGTTGTTACTTTCTGTGTGTGGAATCACTACAGTGTGATAAATTAGAATCCCTTTTCCCTTTATTTGACAATCTACAATGTATTTTTCTTTATCCTACACAACAAGCAGCACTCAAAATTGGCATATCTGGCTGGCTGGCTTGGGAGACTTAGTCTGCAAAGACATTTTGAAAGGCCACCACACTTAGGAGTGAAAACAAAGCAACAAAACCCACCAACTCTGGAAAGCAGAGCAGGCAAAAAAATGGGATTTGATGTAAGAGATGAGTGCAGTTGTTTCCTGGAGCAGTTGGGTGAATCAGTCAGTTAGTGGACATGGTCCTGCCTGTGTAAATGTTGACAGACTCCTGGTTTTGCAGCAGGATTCACCATTCCTACTGCTGCTGGAGTATAAACCAGTATTAGGAGGGTTCCTTTTCCCCTTCCCCCGCCTTTTCCCCCCTTTTTCTCCCCTTTCCCCTCCTTTTCTCCTCTTTTCCCCTCTTTCCCCCCTTTTTCCCCCTTTTTCCCTTTCCCTTTTTCCCTTTCCTCTTTCCTTTTTATTTTTATTTTTCCCCTTTTTCTTTTTCCTTTCCTTTTTCCTTTTTTGAATATAACCACTGTCAAAAAGGTGTTTCTAGACCAATCTCTGCCCTGTGACGAGCTCTATGTTCTTTGGGAGAGCTGAACTTTTAGAAATAAGGAGGAAATAGGGAACTTGGTTGATAATGGAAATGAAGTGTCTGATGGGATAGAACTGTTTCTTGTGTCTAGCTGTGTTCTTTGTGTAGAAGCCAAGGGAGTAGAAAGAAGTAGTGCAGAGAGACGTTTTGTTACTAGTTTTAGAAACTTTCAGGTTAGACACATCCCTGGGAGGTAGTTCAGAACAGCTTTGGCCTCTCACAGGAAGGTAAACTGAGGCAGGAAAACTCATCCAACCCAAGTCCTGCCACAATCAGTGAGTGATTGTGGGTGGTGTGTGGATCCTGACTCCCTGGTCACCTGTGCCATCAGGGAAATGCACAGGGAAATCAGCACAGAGAACATTTCTAGAGGAAAAAAAGCTTTTTGTTTGTATGTATGTTTGTATGTAGATACTGAGTTTGGACTGAATTTTCATCACTGTTAATAGATAAAGAGCAGGGTAAGGGGTTGGAATCTCATCACTAAACATCAGATGTAGTTTCCTGAATCTCTGCCTTGATCCCAGTGAGGAAACATTTGTTCTCCTTTAACAGGCTTTGCTGACAGTCTTAGAATCATAGAATCAACCAGGTTGGAAGAGACCTCAAATATCATTGAGTCCAACCCTTAATTTATCCCATATCATTTGATCAATGATTTGGGATCATACCTGCTTTAAAAAAATTCAGCATTTCCTCTTTACTACAGCTAATTCCTATTTTGAATAGCTAAAACCCTAAAACAAAAATCGGAGAAAGGAGAGATTCTCATGTGTTCTAACAAAAATATTCCAAACGAGGAATGGGAATATTTTATGGCGTTATTTATTGTGCTGTATCCAAATAGTTGTTGATTCTTGCAGAAGCCTCTCCCGGCAGTGCTGTGCGTGGGAAAGGGGCGCGTGGGGCCGGAATTTCTGCGGGAATGGGCGGTGGGATGGATCCCCGCAGACTGCCTTCCCTCTCTGTCCCTTCCGCGGAGCCGGGAGCAGCAGGGATGCTCTCAGGCTTCCCGGCCGTGCCCGGGAGGTGTCGGCATGGGGGAGCCGTCTCGGTTTCCATGGATTATCGATATTCCAGCGGCGCCGCCGGGCGGCGCGAGAGAACAGCCAACCGCGGCCGGGACGGGAACCCCGGGAGCATCCCGGGGATGGAGACCCCCGGGA
>NW_008684119.1:0-423 GCF_000695815.1 Acanthisitta chloris
CCTTAAAGCAACAGAGGAGCCCCTACAGAACCCTAACATGTGGTAAGACAAGTATAGAAAGCATTCACATACTTGGTGTGCCTGTGAAATATTTAAACATAATCCTGGATCAGATTTATTTAAATTCCTTTTAAATATCTGTTGAAAATTTTGGTGTTTATGGAGATTCAGCAATCTAGAAATGATCAAACTACTTAGTTACTTTGTTTTTAATCTAAGTATATTAAAGTTGTTATTCACTATCAACAGTCTGGTTCATTGAAATTCGCATATGAAATAAACTGCAATTGGTGTCAATAGAATGTTGTGCATCCATTCTTAACCATTGTGACTTCAGCAGTTTTTTGAACAGTGTCTTGTGGTGATATTTATTAGCATATTGCATTACATCTATGTTGACTTGTCCAGTCCTCTGATAGGGGA
>NW_008684119.1:687-1219 GCF_000695815.1 Acanthisitta chloris
ATTTAAAAAAAAAAAGAGATAAACCAAAAAATAGTTCAGGATTTGGTGGGGTTCTTTTCCATCCCAAAAATAGCTTAACATATATTCAGCTAATGATAAATTACCCTTTTGTTTTTCACTTGCTGAAAAACTGTTCATTCTTTCTTTTTCATTAGACTTCCTGACAAATTGTCAGTAACATGGCCTGAAGGAGATGAGTTATTACCAAATGAAACGAGATTTGCTGGTACACCAATAGGTATATTTTTTCTTACAAATACTAAAGCATTAAATGACGATTGAATGTATATTATGCACTGTTGCGGATCGGTGGGAGAAATGCACAACTCGCAGTGAGTTTGGAAGCAAATCTCGTTTATTGTATGCAATCGTCCATCTTTTATACCTTTGATGATTAGTCTCATACATAGTGCAAAAGCAAGCTCATTATTGGCTGGCGTGATTAATGGTCAGCTACTTCCTTTGCAGCTTCTTAGATCTTGTGCAGCTGCTCTTACTCCCTTGTCCAACATCATGTTATTGACATAAAGTT
>NW_008684119.1:1513-2414 GCF_000695815.1 Acanthisitta chloris
CTTCCGGAGCCTTGTTTTTGCTACATCTCCAGGTGCATTCCCAGGCCTGTGTCCTTGCTCTGTCAGCTATTTTCTGGCTATTCTCATCAACAAGCTGCTAGCAGCTCTTGCTTTGACTCTCCCAGAGTCCTTTGCTCTGCAGGCTGAACCATACTTATGTGGCCCTTAGCCCTAAGCCATTCCTCCACAATGCACTCTTGTCAAAGAAACAAACTCTGATCACTTAGAATCCACAGGATATTTTAAAAGTCCATAATTTTTCCTTTTAAATACAGGAGCATTAAGAATAGGAATTTTGAATAAAAAAGGAGAAGCAATGCTAAAACTGCCAGGTACAAGCCATGGAGTTTCAAAGAAACTTCTTGTCGAACTTAAGGTTATTTTGCATTGGAAGTATTTCAGTATATTTAATTAAGTCTTTATTATTTAAAAAATGCATAATGGGTAATGTACTTCTTCGTGTATATAAATACAATACACATTAGAATTGGATAGATGGTTGTAGCAGTTAGTTTTAAGGACAACATTCTGTCAGAGCATTCCATCAAAGCCACATTTCATGAAATGACAACTGCTTCAATGCCAGATGTTTAATGTCTTAATGCAATATGGTTGCATCTTCTGTCACATATAAGGAGGGCCTATCAATTCCAGGCTGTCTACTTAATATGCATAAGAACATGATTAAAATACATAGTGTTTCTGTAATTAGCATAGCAATTCATGTGAGCTGCATAAAAGTAGGGATCAGACTTGTTCAGTATCTAACATAAAGCCACTTCAGAAAAGTCAAGTTTCCTCTTATTTATTGTTTTGTGGTTTCCATTTCGTGAGTGAAACTTAAAATCTTATATTCCTTGTTTCTTTCCATATGCGATAGGAAAATACAATTCCTTTATCT
>NW_008684120.1:0-439 GCF_000695815.1 Acanthisitta chloris
TCGGAATCAGGCAACAAATAGATTAACCAACCCTGCAGTTGGGAGTGGGAGCTTGGGGTCTGGGAGTGAAATTAAGGACTCAGAGGAAGGAGAGACTAGCCAGACTCCAATTACAGCAAGAAATTGCAGCAAAGTTAGAAAGGAATGCCAAACAAATTCTTCCCACTTGATTGTACCCCTTAGGCAGGTGATTGGACCAACACGAGATCCGATGAGAGTTAAAGCTCCCTTCTCGGCAAGTGATCTTACTAGCTGGAGGGAAGAGGTTAAGAATTTCAGGGTGGATCCCAGGAAAGTAGCCAAGAGATTTGAATGGATAGTTTGAAACCAAGACCTGGACTGCAATGACATTGATTTAATGCTTACTGAATTAACTGAAACAGAAAAGGAGCTAGTGATTAAAACTATTTGAACAGGGACAAATTGCTAGTGGAGCTTT
>NW_008684121.1:0-544 GCF_000695815.1 Acanthisitta chloris
ATGGATGGATGGATGGATAGATGGATGAAGGCCTGAGGAGGAGGTGAATAAGGGAAGATGAGGATGGACACTAGGATGAAGGGAGGGAGGAAGGATGGAGGACGAAGAGGAGCTGGATGAGGAAAGATAAGAATGGACACCAGGAGGAAGAGATGAAGAGAGGGAGGGAGAGAGGGAGGGAGGGAGGGAGGGAGGGATGGAGGGATGGAGGGATGGAGGGAGGGATGGATGGAGGGATGGAGGGAGGGATGGATGGAGGGATGGAGGGATGGAGGGATGGATGGAGGGAGGGACAGAGGGACAGATGGACAGAGGGATGGAGGGATGAAGAGATGGATGGACAGATGGACAGAGGGATGGAGGGAGGGAGGGCGGGAGAGGGAGGGAGGGATGCATGGATGGATGCATGAATGCATGGATGCATGGATGATGAGGCCCAGAAGATGCACAGCTGAGCAGCATCTGCCTGAGAGACAACAACTCCAAGCACCAGGGGGAAGAGCTCTAACCCGTGAACTCCTCCTGGCACTCGCAGGTGTACCCT
>NW_008684121.1:649-888 GCF_000695815.1 Acanthisitta chloris
CCGGTGGCTGCCGCAGGGGCTGGAGTAGCAGAGGTCGATCTCGGTCTCGCAGTAGTCTCCGGTGAAGCCCGGGGGGCAGCGGCAGCGCAGCCCGGTCACCGGGTGGATGGGGCGGAACAGGATGGTGTCGGACGCCAGGAAGGGCGCGGAGCTGTCGAACTGCAGCACGGACACGCAGCGCATGTAGTTCTCGCAGGGCTCCCGCAGACACACGTTGTCGTCGAAGGGCAGGACGCGCT
>NW_008684121.1:1131-1351 GCF_000695815.1 Acanthisitta chloris
GCTGGGACATGTCTGCCAGGCGCAGGGTGATGCTGTTGCTCAGCATCTCGTCCGTGATCACTGTCACCCGCAGGGTGCACTGGGCCGTGGCGCTGTGGATGCCATCTGGGGACAAAGGGGACACAGGGAGTTGGGGACAGTGGTGGGCAACTCTGGGGAAGGATGGTGGGGTTGGTGGGGAGGGTTAGGGGGTACCTGTCCCACCTGGGCACTGTGGGAT
>NW_008684122.1:0-442 GCF_000695815.1 Acanthisitta chloris
AATAATACTAATGCTCAGGGGACTGTCAAACAGAATCAAGAAAACGTGTCGACACCCCCCCTCGCCCCTGCGAGCAGAATCAACAAAAAGGTATTCCCTGCAGTTGAATTAGAATGGTGGGGAGGCAGTACACAAGCGCCTATGCCTCCACTCTCACCATTTGAAATGGGGCAAATCCCTACCTCGGGTTTACAACCGTTAGGAGAACTATTAAAAGAGCAGGACCAAAAGATGCAGGAAATATTAAAGCAAATGAAACAAATAGACGGCGGGTCCAGCAAACCATCACAAATGATAGCTTACGAGAAAGCAGCCAAGGCCACAACGAGCGGGCCTTCCACAACGAGCGGTCTTATGGCCTGAGAAGAGGCATATAGCAAGATCCAAAAAACACCAAACACCATAGAACGTACTTCGGAGGATGAAGAAGAAAATCCCATTT
>NW_008684123.1:0-5077 GCF_000695815.1 Acanthisitta chloris
ATTCATTCACAGTAGGAATTTACTACTGCGTCCTGCCTGTCAGGTAATTAGCTGTTATTGATTTTAATAGACTGCATTATTCAAGAACTTATTTTTGTTGTGTAAGCAACTTCAGTTGGCCTTAAAGCCATAGAGAAGCAAAGAAATCCCCACATCTGTAAGATGTAATAAAGTGCTTTTATTTCCATAAAATTATTACTATTTGAAGTTCAACATGCCAGATCTGGTATATTGCAGTTAAGGTTGCACTGGGACTTCACAGTTATTTACTAGGTGATTATTTAGAGTCACTTTCTTTTTAGTCTATTGCAACATTTTACATTTTGAGGGCTTCACTAGGAAATGGCATCACACTTGGTTCTAGCTGTATTGCAGTAATCTCTGTGTGACATGGAACCAGAAAGACCTATAAAAGCAGCTGTTGCTTTCATTAAAACCATTACTAAAGTCTAGTTGTGGTGTCCCCAAAAATAATTCTCATAATGAGTTGTTAATTTTAATTACTCAGCAGTTGAATATCTTGATGGGAGAAACAGCTATATATTTTCAGTCAAACAAAATAAATATATATTCAGTGATAACTGGCCACTTGCGTAGCATGTTAAATGTAACAATAATGTGCAGTAATGATTAATTTATAATCTTCATCAAATCAGCGGGAGCAGAATATAGTTAATATGATGTAATTGTTTCGATAGCCCTTTTTAATGACTTACTTAGATACATATGTCAGTGTTACAAGGTGGTGAGTTGGCATTTTCTAGTATTGGACAAGCTGCATGATCCACTTGTGAAGCTGTTTTTCAGTCAGAAGGTGCAGAGCACCTTCAAGTTCTTGTTTTACTCTGACCTCTATGCCCTCAGCATGACCAGAGCAGAACAAACTACCTAAACATCTCTGTATTGTGAGGTACTGCAATCACATGGTGCAAACTGTCATGTTTTAACAGAAATGAAATATAACCAGAAAAGTTTGGTATCTACTTGTGGGCACAGTGTAGATGCAAGAAGCAACACTGAGTGGAAAAGATTGCATCGTTTGCCACCTGGTTCCATTGTAGCCATCCACTGTGGGGTGCTGTACTCAAGGCTCAGGAGACATTGAAAGCGCATTGCTAAAGGCAGCAAGGTTGTAGCTGCTTTGAGTTAGTAAAATGTGTCTGTGGGAGCTATATGCTGGAATTTCCTAGTATTATCAACACTGTTTTCAGCACAATGCCAAAACATAGCCTCATACTAGCCACTGTAAAGAAAATTAACTTTACTCCAGCCAAAACTAGCACATTGGATTAAACAAGTGTCCTTTCACGTCTCTTCACCTTTGCCTTGTTTGAAGAATGCTTTCCTTCACTCTCACTGTACTGAAAGGAGGAAAAAATGCTTTGTTTGAGTTAGCACTGAATAATGGGTAGTGTGTATGAACTGCTTTGTGTGCCTCTACCTTAGACCTCTATTGGGTGGAATTAATCTCAGCAGGGTACCACATCTCTCAGCCTACAGATGAGGATATTTCTTATGTTCAAATGGTGAGAAGCAAGAAGATGAGAGTACTATGTTGCTGTAGTATACATAAATGTTCACATATTTATCATAATATGAATATGCAACAAAGGAAGTGGAAGAACTACTTTGGCTCTTTGAACAGCACATGTAGGGAGGTTGGGGATGAAGTTTCTTTTTTTCTCCAGTTTATAGTTGTATGCAACACACATTGCTGGCAAACAGTAGAACTATGATTAATTCATTATTATAGGCAGGCAGATTAATCAGGTTGTGGAATGGCTGTGACATGGAGAGTGATAGAAGAATAGTTTTCTCATAAGCTGCTTTCTGTTTTCCTAAACATTGTGTCTTGCATCAACTCAATCAGCTGTGCTTTGCAGTCAGTAGAGTTGTTCTTCTTCATATACTCTCATTATTCATCAACACTTTTTCATCCTCTTTTAACCTTGACTGGGATGTTCCAGACCTGTCCCATTCCCCTATACAAATGAGCAAAAATTATGTGAGTTGACCACAAGAACATCAGATTTATTTTATTTATTCCAAACCAAAAAGGCAAGTAAACATAAAACGCACAAAAATTCCAAGCTTAACAGTAACTGTTTGCTTTTTGATTTTGTTGCACTTCTTTGTCCTGTGAAGTCCATATAAGTAGAGGCTGTGGCAGAAAGACATGAAGATATTTTTGGAATGAAAGTGGCTAATTGAGAGTATTTTAAAACACCTGGCTGAATAGTGTGGTAACAGTTCCTTCGATAGGCTGATTGGGTTTCACTTCAAGATGTTCTAATCATGAGTGAGGTGATCTATCAATTAAGAAAGTTGCAAACTTCTTAGGATGATTTAACCTCAGTATTTTACACATATCCAACACTGTTGAAAGAGGAGAATCGTTAGCCCTGTGTTCTACTTGAGTGGTGAGCTGGAGTGAGTTCAAATGGGACAGGCTTTAACTTCTATATGCATATTTATATGCTTATAGAAGTTAGAGCCTGTCCCATTTGACCATCTTGACTATAGAGAATGCCTAAACCAGGTGGCAATGCATGATGATGAGCAATTATATGAAGTCATATGTTTGCCCTCTTCCTCTAACTATTGAAAGTCAATCCTTACATTTTACTGAAAAATCAATGCAGTGATTCTCACTCTAAAGTTCTGGTTATACATGGGCTATTAAATATTGATTTTATAAGTTCTGCTTGTCTATTAAAATATGACAAAAATAGTCATGTCAGGAGACATGAACTCTACACATTTAATTTTTTTTTAAATACCTGTTGCTTGCAAATATTGTGCATGGTGAAGCTTTTAAAGAAGTAGTCTGAACATGGCTTTGGGTTGCAGACAGTGCAGTCAGGCTCCTCTAGAACAAATGAGGTGTCACTGCAAAATACCAGCAGCAACAACCAAGGGCAGTTTTAGCCATGTCTGGGGTCTACTGCATGGTCAAAAATTATTTATATGAATATTCTCACAGAGCATGCAAACAGTAGAGGTTACTGCTGACAGATCTTTGGGCCTGTCGCTGTCATACATTAATCTAAGCACACCTCTTTATCCATACGTATCTAATACACAAAGTAGCTACAAGATCCTCTCAGTTCAGATCACTTGCAGCCACTGTACACTTTCATATTTCCAGTAACAACATTTTTTTCTGTTATGAAGTCATATTTAAAATGTGATGATTCAATACATGCAGATAGATTTTTAGCTCAGTGTGCAGAGATTTAACTGCCGTTTCTTATCAATGTTAATGCAAGTCAGGTGGCTAATACCCTGTACAGATCACTGAAGATTCGCCCCAAGATGCCTTGTAAATTGCTTTTCATTGAAAGCACATTCAGAACTCACTTTTCTGTATATAGTTTTTGCTACAGAAGTCTTAGTATAGATATTAAGCTTGTCACTGAAGAGGAATCATAAAGTCAAACAGGGCTTTTAAAGAAAATCTCATGCAATAAAAGTTTAAACTCTAGTTGATCTCTTGAACTGCAGCATTTCTCCACCAAAGGTCATGACTGGTGTGCGTTACAGTTGGCTCTGCACCTAGTCTGTTTTGTCCTTATAGTTTGGCACAACCCAACTATATCTGCATTTGCAGCTATGAGAATTGCAGGATCAGATTTGATTTCTCCTATTAAAAAGAAAAAATAAACTTCATGCAGAGATAAATGACCTTCCATACTAGGATCCTTAATTAGAAAGAAGTTTGTTTGCCAGCTGGTCAGTACATTAAGCCATACAGCATTTTGCTTTCGTCCTTCTTTAACTAGACAGTTCTGTAGAAGTTCCCTACCTTTGCATAATTGCTCTTTCTTATAAATTTAGTTCTATAGCTTTCTTGGGGGTGTGTTGATGACTGCTAGATGCAAAGGGTTTGTTAATTTAGGGTCAGGAGACTAATAATTCAGTGTTGCTGCTTGAAGATGAAGAACTAACTTGACAGTGTATCTTACTGTGGTTCTTACTGCTCCCCTCAGAGTGAAGGTGGAAGGGAGAGTAACAATTTCATGGGCACACCTGACTCTTGTGATGGTCAAGGTCTAGTATTGGAGACAAAATTACCCTTGTAGCAATAAAGAGCAACACTGGATTATTAGTCTGCTGACTCTAAATTAGCAATCCTTTTGCACCTAGCAGTCACCTACACACCCCTGACAAAGCTATGGAACTGAATGTATCAGAAACAGGAATTATACAAAGGTGCCTCTTTACAGTGGAGATTAGAACATGTGTTTCTGTGCTAGTTCCTGTATAACTTGAAGAAGTTTCTGGTTTAGGAAAGAAAAGCACCCTGAACCCAGTGTTCTTGACCATTCTGAAAAACAGGCATGTTGCTTCTGTTGGTTGTTAAGGATAATGGTGTGCCAGTAGTAGTCTACAATTCTATACCTTTTTAGTAAAGACTGTGACAACAGTGCACTATGTACTGTCCTAACCATCTGCATCAGACTTAAGTTGACAGAGCCACTTCTGAGTTTTTTGAGGGAAGGGCCATGTTGTGGTTTGTGGTACTGAATTTTACAATGTGAAGCTCTGGAGGGGGAAGGAGAAAGAAGTAAACATGGATTTCTGTTAGGGACTTAAATCTGTGGATGATGGAGCACTGTTCTTTGAGGCTATCTTTGTCATGCCTTTTTTGCCAGGTCCATATATCAGTGCTCAACCAGTAAGTGTGTAGGCTCAGCAGTGGAAGCGTTAGTAATCTCCACCACCAGGCCAGAAGTTGTTGAGAGCTGGTAAGGCTGTGCAGCCCTTCTGCCTGATTTCTTCAACTCAATCATTTCTGTGTTTTCTGCCTTCTCTGTTTTGACTACATGTGAGTCCTTACACTTTCCTGTCTAATTTTTCCTTCTCAGCCAAGAACTGTTTTAAAGATATGAGAATACCTACTCAGCTGAACTCTGTGTCTGTCATTTCAGAGGATCATAGAGAGTAACAGTGTAAGAGACCTTGAAAATTTACCTGTCTGATCCTCTTGGCTCAAGTTGGGCCCAGCCATACTAATGTGCCAGAGACATTTTTGCATTTGTGACCAGGTATTTAAAGCCACAGGTTTCAAAGGGAA
>NW_008684123.1:5097-13206 GCF_000695815.1 Acanthisitta chloris
TGTTTCTCACCTATCAATTCCCCCCACCCCCAACTCAGTAACATGTATTACAGCTGCCTACTCAAACACCTTAGACTATTTGCTTTCAAGGTGAGTATATTGCTCAATGCCTATTAAAAAAATTCCCATTGTAAAACGTAACTATGAGGGGACTACAAAATGAGTGAAGACTTGGAAAATTCATGAACAGCTTTATTGACCTAGAGGTCCAAATGTCTGAATGGGCAAATGAAGAAGCCCATAGTGTAGGTCAGTACCTGCTCGCCAGAGTTGTTCACACATGTGTCAGACATCCACTTTTTCCCACACACTTTGTTTCTGAAGCTGTCACCGTGGATTAGTTCTCTTTCATGCATTTCAAGCCTTAGCCTGGACTGTCTTAACTATCAGGCTTTCTGACTACTGTGCAAACTTATGGGTTAGTTGAGCTCAGTAGGGTAATGTGATAAGAAAGATTCTTTCTTTTTTGATATTTAAAGAACATTTCTACTTGCCTGCCCAGTTAAAGCCATACTTTATTACTACACAGCTATGCAAGAAATGAAGATGGATTCAGGAGACCTATTCTAAGCAGAGAACTTAGTGAGAAGACTTTATTTTTCAGAGTAAAAACAACCCCAAAACCAATCCTGATGGTTTTTTTATTTGGATGAATAAATAAATTTTGTCTATATCTTAGCAAAATGTAGGTAATAGCTTTGTACCACAACTGGCACTTCAGAAGATTGCAGCAGATTACTAGCTATATCAATGAACCCTTTCTTTTTTTTTTTACTGATTCTGAGACTGTCTCATTTTTGTAGAGAAGAAGTAAGCTTTATATTGGAAAACCAAGTTGCACAGAGTACAAGCCTACGTATTCATATTTTAATAAAGGCATTCTTCTCATGCTTGAAGCCTGTTTAAACCCACCACTGAAGTCTGGATTTGTTAGATTGATGCTGGAACGGAAACTGGGAATAAGCTTTGGCCATGATGTAACCAGAGATCACTGATCTCAGGAAAAAAAAGTCTTCTCTTCTAAGTCTGGGCTATGGTAAGCACACTGTGAACCAATACTTATATACAATATTAATGAGACCTTTCCTGCTAACTGGGGGACCTATAAGTGGTAACAGTGTACTTGGCTGCTGTCTATCAGGCTAGAAGCCTTTGCTTCACTGGCTAGAAGAAAAATAAAATACCTTTTTCTTTTTTTTACTTTTTCAGCTCTGCATAGGAAAAAGTAACTTGCGCACATACATTCCTCCATTATTTTTTCCATGTAACCATTTCAGTGTGGCTCCCCTACTTCTAACTGTACTTCATTTTCATATATGCTTGATAACTAATCAGCAGTTACTAGTTTAATTCCAAGTGACCTCCATGCTATGGTTTGCCAGGGCTGTTTCTGCTGCAGCTCTCACTGGAAGAAATGCTCCAGTGCACAGAGGAAAGCATCAGGTGTGGTCATGTGTTTTACACCTAGAGTGGCTGTTGAGTGGAGACAGAATGGTCTTTCAACATGGAATATAGTTTTCTCCCTTGTTGTATACCTTGAATAACACAGACCTGTTTGTTAGATATGCTGAGTGCCTGCAACCTTTACCTCTGAGGGTCAACATCCCCAAAACTGTGGACTTCAAGCCTCCTAAACTGTGTGCTGTCTAGTGTTTATGCACACTGTGCAGTGCACACGCACCATAATAATAGTTTGGAAAAAGCAGGGACAGGGAAAGGTGCCATGCATGTGGAGTTACCATCCCTGGAAGTGTTTAAGAGGTGTCTGGATGTGGCACTGGAAGATATGGTTTAGGGGTTAAAGCAGTGGCAAGTTAATGGTTGGACTTGATGATCTTAGAGTTCTCTTCCAACCTTGATGATTCGATGATTCTATGTCTTCATTGCTCAGGAGAATGGGCTCTGAATAGCTATAATATAACCTTTCAACTAAAACTAGTGTTGTGAAATTTTTCCTTTCCACAATGTCATTCACAATCTTCCTGGCTCACAAGCCCTTGAATTCCACTGTGGTTTGTCATTAACACTGTCTGGGGCGGGAAACCCAAAGGCTACAAGTGGCTGAAAAGCACTGTCCTATGGATATGCTAAGGGTGAGATTTTACTTTTTAGAAACACTGCATGGGAGGATGCTGCTAAGCTGTAATTACTATGAGAACCAAGGCTCAGAATTTCCTGAATATTGTGGGTTTCAGTTCTCAACAATAATATGGCATTAGAGTGGGGGTTTTTTTGCATTGAATGTGGAATATGCAGGCAACTGGTCTTCCTTTATACTGGTGGAAATAGCCAACTATATATAATTAGTAACATTCAACCCACTCTCCAAAATACCAGAGCTTGCCTGGGTCTCAGATTGTCAAGGTTTATTGCAGGCAGTCCAAGACCAGAGAGTTCAATTAGAAAATTAACTTATATGTTATTTTACCATATTAGAGAGTTGATTTCCTTCCAATTTGAAACAGATGATGCATTGTTATAAAGGGTTGGGGTTGCACTTAATATTTGCCTATAAAAGAGGCAAAGACATACAAGACTTTTCCGCTACATTGGGTTAGGGCTTTAAAAATAATATACTTTTTACAAGCCTAACTGCAGTTTTTATTCCTTTGAGTCACGTGTGCTTGGTGGAAACCATGTACTTTCAGTGCTTCTCAAAGCATAAAATGTGCAATAAAAATTTTAAAAAAGAATTTATACTATGTTTAGCTTTGTAAGGGAAAAAATTAGTAAGTTTAATCTAATGTCATTAAATGTTGTGGTTTTCAGGTAATTTGTAATCCAGAAACCTTTAGTATTGTTGGCTAAATGGTAACAGAAAATTAGGCAATAAGGAATACTGAAAAATTACTGGGATTACCTTTTGTGGGGCTAAGTATTGACTATTAAAATGCTTGTACTTCAAATAAAGTGGTGTGACTGTTGGCTCACCAAACATCTAAGCTGAATCTATACTTTTCTAAATGTTTGAATAATAAATTAAATGGACCTCCCACCTAGGTGACCTTGCTTCTGTAGATGGCACCAGGAAGGAATGGATGAAGGAAAAAGAACTGTTGGGCAGAAACAGCATCAGATGGAAGTTCAGTAGGAGTTTCTTAGGACAATGTATACCATCCAGAAACCTTTCTCTCGAGAACAGTCAGAACAGCAGGCCTGAATAGCTTCTAGATTGCAGTGTGTTTGCCCATGTGACTCCCTTTTTCAGAAGCAAGTCAGTGTTTCTACAGGGGCTCATGCAAGCAGGCAACCATGGATCTGAGATATGCACAAATTTACTTTTTTGGGGTGTGTGTGCATGTGTCAGCTTTTACTGCTCTTTGACAATGTGGCATGTCAGCCAGCACAAACAATTCTGGGATTCATTAAGAACATAAATAAACTGATTGTTGAAGGTTTACTGTAGGAAGCAATGACAGCCATAGGGGTCCAAGTGGATGCTTAGAAGGTATGATGAGAAAAGATATAGAAAGGTTTTTCTCCAGGCCTTAGTGCATATGAGGCCTGTTGTGCTTATAAAGTAGCTGAGTGGATGAGTTATTTGAGGGAGAGTGCCCACAGTATTACCTTTTGGGGAGAGAATAAAAAGATATTTCAAATAGAAGGCAGATGAATAGAGTCCTGAGCCTTTGTGGAACCCCTCCAGAACAGTTTGTTTGGGGCATTTTCTTTGACATTCCTTCCCAAGGGTGAATTCAGCAACAGAGTACCTCATGATGCTGGGCATGCAGCACTGGGTGGCATATTATGAAAATAATAATAACTTCATATCTAAACCATTCTCCTTATTATCTCCCATAACATCAATATCTGCTTGCAAATTTTATTTCACTTGGAGAGTTCAATTTACCAACTTTCCAGCACTTTTTACTAGTTCTAGTCAAAAACTATGCTGGTTTTATAAGTTAATAAATGGATAGAGTACTTTTAATAAGGGAGCCTGAGAAGCCAAAACAGCTGAAAAAGGAGATCAGGGAAAATTATCAATCTGTTGAGCATATGATGCTGCCAAATCCAAAGAAGAAAATAAATCTTGATACCCAAAATCCACCTTTTGGACAACAGTCACAATCTGAGGGAATTCTGAGTGATCCTTCTGCAGGAGTTACTCAAGTTCAATTTGGTGCTTTCCACTTCTGATACACGCTGGGAGAAGACAGGTTTGAATAAGAGGCTTGAAGTATGCACTATTACTAATCCAAGCAGTTAACACATGCACATCAAAATAAAAAATACCAGTTACCACAGCTTTGCATCCAGGAGGAAAAAATAAATGCTGTTATATGATATTAGAATGGCATAATTGAAAGGGTTTGGGTTTTGTTTTGTTTTTTTTTTCCTATCAAGAAAAGTATATACATAACTGTTAAAAAAGGGAATGGTGTTTCCCTAAGTACTCATAGACATTTCATTTAGGTTTTTTTTGTGAGTTTTATGTTTTCCAGCAAGAAAGCAGCAATGCCTAGTGGTAAATGATATAAAGCAGAAAACATATCTTAGACTTTAGTAACAGAACCATTTTCCTGAACAGTACTTAATGTATCATATCAGAAAGGATCATTCTGTTCATTTCTGTCTTTCAGAAGGGATCCAGTTATCCCTTAGACATGGGAGCTCCCAGGAAATAATTACACCTATTGTTACAAGAGCTTGGGTGAAACTACTGCAAGCTTGACGAGATCCCATGCTCTCTCAATTGTTTGCAATAATCAGCCTTTCCTTGGCTACCTCCACAGGGATGACCGAAGAGAGAGAGACCAGACTTTTCTCTGCAGAGGAATGTAAGGGAAATGAATCCAGTTGTCCCAAATCAAATTGTAATGAAGATACTTGGTAAAATTTCTAATCCATAGTTCCCTGTTTTCTACTACTTGCAACCCACCACAAACGAAACACAGAACAATGATCTGGGAAAGAGGCTTCACACAAAAAAGGGCTATAAACCATTCACCAGTGGGATCTGTACCTTCAGACTGCAGAACATCAGGTGCTGGCAGGTTCAGGTTACAGTTGCTTCTCCAGACAACGTGGGATTTCCTTATTATTTTATGGATAGGTCCTCTATCTTCCTCTGGTACCTTACAGTCTCAGTCTGACTCTTCTCTCATGATGAAACCTGTGGTCTTGGGCAGAGATCTGTCAGCTGAGTAAGTGCAGT
Organism: Acanthisitta chloris; assembly: GCF_000695815.1. Lineage (NCBI taxonomy): Eukaryota > Metazoa > Chordata > Aves > Passeriformes > Acanthisittidae > Acanthisitta > Acanthisitta chloris. Next base: position 10,256 of record NW_008684123.1, read on the forward strand.
CCTTTGAAAAACTGCATGAGACACAGTTCCATTTCCCCCTCATCTTAATCTTTCTAAGGCCCCTGGATGTAGTCAGTCAGGCTGGGACCAGAAGATGCTGTGCTTGGGGAAAGAAGAGGTTAGCTGAGGAGACTTGCACTTGGGTCTGTTTCACACACTGACAGGTAGCAATGTCATATAAGAACTTCAGTGGCTCTTGCAAGAGCAGGGAGATTTTACTTGGATTCATTTGTATTGTTTCAGTCTCAGAAGCCAGTGTGTATTCTGTTTCAGTCTGTGCTCTGTTGTTCATCAGATATTATTGGCCTGGCTGATGTGCAAAGGTGCAGTTTGCAGGTTTTGTACCCCTGCATATTTTTATATCAGCCTGCAAAAAAAGTCAGTGCCTTGGCTGGGACCTGAACTTTGCTATTCCAACATGTAACTGAAGAAGCAGCTCCACTAATACTGTTGGCACACTCACTGGAATTCAGAACTTAGACCAGTACAGGTTTTTGTGCAACTTGGAGTAGAACACTGAGGAACTGACCTGATTTGAATCATGAAGTGTGCAAGATATTTATTGCTACTTTGCATTCTTCATCCGAACTAGTATGGCTTCCACCAGCATTTACTGCACCTGCTCTGCTGGTTTCTGAGTTTTAACAGGACAAAATGACAGTGATAAGTTTAGCTCTCTGTTTAATGCTTCTTTAGCACTATTTAAAAGAGAGGCATCATACCTAACTTTTTTATTATTTAAAAAACAAGGGACATCTTTTTCAATAGATGGTAACACCATTCTGTCAGTATAGAGGTTGTTTAGAAGTGTTGCAAAGATTAAGAGGTAGCTAATGAGAGAGGCAGTGAAAGAGATCACAGTTTCTACTAAAATGAATTCTAATCTGATGTGACTTACCATAAGTTAAAGACATTGTAATACTGTTATAATGCCTTTTATGATTCTAAGAGTTATCAACTGGAATCTATATTCCAGTTCCAGAAGAGAAGACTGAGGGGCAACCTTGTCAATGTCTAGAAGTATCTGAAGGGAGGGTGTCAAGAGGATGGATCCAGGTTCTTCTTGGTGGTGCTGAGCAATAGGACAAGAGGCAATGGGCAGAAACTGTAATACAGTAAGTTCCACCTGAATATGAGGAAGAACTTCTTTACTGTGCAGGTGACCATGCACTGGAGCACGTTGCCCAGTGAGGCTGTGGAGTCACCTTCCCAGGAACTCTTCAAAAGCCATCTGGACACAATCCTGAGTAATGTGCTCTAGGAATCCTCCTTGAGCAGGGAGGTTGGACTAGTTGACCTCCAGTGGTCCATTCCAACCTCAGCCGTTCTGTGATATTTTAGTCAATATTTTCGGCATAGAATTATCCTTGTGTCAATTAAATCACGGATGTGTTTTCAGTAAATGTGGGAGTTAGCTGGTTAAGTGTGAGCTACTGAAAAGAAAAACTTTAGTCCTGATTTGTTGCATTTTCTTTGTAGACTTAAAAGTAAAGTGAATATTTCTTCAGAGCATGCTTCCTAGTATTTCATGAACCAAATGTTGAACAGATGTATTTAAAGTGTGGAAAAATTAAATGAAAGGCACATTTAGGATTTATAGAGTTGAAAACCAAAAAAAAAACCCCAATGGAAATAAGAACGTTGATGAACAGAAACTATGCTGTTAAGTTTTTACTGTAAGTTTAAAAAAAATTTGGCTCCTAGGTCCCCAAACTGCAATCTGGAATCTTATAAATTATGGCTTAAAAATGATGCAACAGTTGTTCTGAAAAAGAAAATTTAGCTCTAAAATATGTTTTTATATTCATTTTAAATTAACAATGACTAGTGCAGCTTCATAAAACTGTAGTTCTTCCAAGAATCATGAAATTCATAGAGGTCTGAGAGCTACAAAACGTGAACTTTTTTCCCTCCCATTTTGAAATGGTGCAATCAAGACTACAGATGACCAGAAAAAAGCCAGATTTTTAATTCGTTAGCAATCCCTTGTCACAGCTGCTGCTGTGAGGAATCAGCACAGTGGGTAAAGTGCCCTGCTAAAGTGTAGTCACATCACCCAGGGATGGGAGAATAACAGTGCACCATTTATTTCAGTAAGACAGGCACATATTTCTAAAATGAGCTGTGGCCTTCATTCAGAAAAAACACCCCTGTTCTGGAAAGCAGCCTCTTTAGGCGATCACAGTTACAACAGCTCTACTGCAAAAGCATTTGAGCCTGGGACTTTGGGAATTAAACACATGCTTAAGTACTTTTCCTTAATAGGGACACGTTTCGACATGTGAATTGAGGCTTGCAGAGACTAGTAAACAAGGGAATTTTCAAACCGTTATCAGCCATCTGTATTAAGTAATCCACACAATGAGTGGAACTTTGGAGATTTATATCAACTGATACCATGTCTTGTACTGGGGGAGAACTTCTGACATGAAGTTCTTCATTAGAACAACTATTCAATCCAGCAATGTACATTGCGCTTAAGTGAAACAGTGCTGAGTATTGCTAAGTATTTTGTCTTTTTATCTCATGCACTTTGGACAATTATATTAAGAGGCAAAAGGGTTTGAGAGATGAGAACTGGAGCAGGCTTTGGTAATGATTTTAGTCCTGGCTTGTGCCATCAGCTCTTGTCCATTAAACCAATCACTTGTGAACAGTACAAATTTAGGTACCTGAATAAGTTCTTTGATATTTTCCAAAGTGCTGAGGAATTTTGTTCAACTGCTGTTATTTTGATTGATTTACCAATATGATGAAGATAACTCATATTGCCAGTAAGGATTTGCAGTTTAAAGACTCTGTTTTCTGTACTTTAAGTTTGATATGTCCTCAGTGATGTGGGTAAAGGTTGAATTTTCTTTTGCCTTCACAGTCTTTTGCACCTCATAGGCCTGAAGAGAGAAAAATGCTGGATTTGTATCTCTGATTATCTTAAGTCTTTGCTGCTAAGT
>NW_008684123.1:13228-23518 GCF_000695815.1 Acanthisitta chloris
AGGCTCTGACAAAATGAACTTGAGAGAAGATATCCTGTCTCTAGTGAAGCCCAAGTCATCACTGTGTTGGTGCTGCTGTCAGAAATTGCAGTGGACTTGCCAAGTGTTGCACAGCTCCCCATCTGATCACCACATAACCAGGAAAGGTGGCTCTTACTCTGTTTATGTCTTGGTCTCTGGCATCTTTCTTCAGTATTTGTAACTGTATTCTTACATGCCAGCAGCTCCAGGGCTTTACTGATATAACCTGTAATTTCAGTTCTGTTTACCTTTTGATTATGTGTTGACTTTTGCTATTAAGGATATTTTCAAAACTTGCGTTTAGGAAAGACTGATGAGCAATGCTCTGGTTAGCAGTGTAATAGAATAGAATATTCCTGTGAGGCTCTGAACCCTTCTTGTAAAGGTGGTGCCCGTGCATCAATACAACACTGAGCTGTGCTGTCCTCTCCTCTTATACCTGTAGTGTGCTGAATGATGACACTGATAGGTTGCCAAGCTGGACAGATGTCCTGAATGTAAAGGATTTGATCCTGTCTGTAGTCAGAATGGGAGGAAATCTGCCACAGTTACATTGCATAGTCATATTGTTCCTTTTATTGATGCCATCCCTTTTCATTTAGTATTACAGCCCAATGTGGTTCCTGCTCTTACTGTTGGATATCTGTTTGAAAAGATCTCTGTCCAAACAGACCTTTGTATTTGTTCAAAATTTTGATGAAATAATTAAGACTGAGAAATGCAATAATTAGCACCAGAGATCAGAGTGAATGCTTTATGATTTGCAAAACTAGCTACTTTCTTGTATATCTGCAGAACCTTTAGTAGAACATGGAGCAGAAGAAAGCTTAGTTTGTTTGATGCCAGTGCAGATGAGCGAGCACACAGAGATGTCATGCAGGGCTGTCTTTCTGTCTCTGGTGTCCTTGAAGTCTTTGAGAGTAGCTCTTTTTCCTATATCATATCCTGATAGTGACAAAGTCAGTGTACTGATGGTGCTGCAGAGCATGATGTGATGCAGCAAGTGGAATTCTTAGCTCCAGAATTCACAGTTCACATGAACTTTATTACTCATGTATGCAATAATTCCAAATTTGTTTTGCTTTATAGTTTTAGTAGCAGATACCATTGAAAAGGTTCAATGTTATATAAGGATTTACTTGCTGACTGTGTCAGTCCAAACTCATCAAAATGCATTCAGAGCCCAAGCATTTTAAGTGGTCCAGAGTATAAGATCCTTCCCTTTGATGATTGCTTCACAGAAGTCATGTCACTCTGCTTGAATAAGTTTTGACATAAATTTGTTCAGCAATTTAGAACTTTTCCTCAAATACCATTTAAAAGTATCATAAATTTGGGGTTATATGCTACATTTGTTTTAAAAAGCACTCATGTCTGTATTGGGTTTGCACAGCCAGGTTTTGGTAGCAGTGAGGGCTACAGAGGTGGCTTCAGCAGAGGGTGTTCAGCAGAGTTAATGCCAACCAGCTCCAGGATGGACCTGCTGCTGGCCAAGGCTGAGCCAATCAGAGATAATAGTTATGCCTCTGTGGTAAAATATTTAAGAAGGAAAAAATTTATTGTGCAGATGAATTGCAACCAGAAAAGAGAGGTTTGAGAATATTTTAGAGGGACAACTATGCAGGTACTAAAGTCAGTGGAGAAGGAGGGGGAACAGGTACCAAAGTCAGTGGAGAAGGAGGGGGAACAGGTACTCCAGGTGCCAGAGCTGAGATTCCTGTGCAGCCTGTGGTGAGGACCATGGTGAAGCAGCTTTCTCCTTGCAGCCCATGGAGGTTAATGGGAGTGCAGAGATCCACCTGCCACATGTGAGTGAGACCCATGCTGGAGCAGGTGGATGCCCAAAAGGAGGCTGTGAAGCCCTGAGAAGCCCATGCTGGAGCAGGCTCCTGGCAGGGACCTGTGGCTCCATGGAGAGAGGAGCTCATGCTGGAGCAAGTTTCCTGGTAGGACTTGTGACCCTGTGGTGGACTCCTGCTGGAGCAGGCTGTTCCTGAGGGGCTGCACTCTGTGGAAAGGGACCCATGCTGGAGCAGTCTCTAGAGAACTATAGCCCATGAGAAGGACTCACATTGGAGAAGTTCATGGAGAGCTGTCCCCCATGGGAGGGACCCCATGCTGGAGCAGGGGAAGGACTCTTCTCCCTGTGCAGTGGCAGGCACAGTATGTGATGAACTGAATACAGCCTCCACTGCCTGTCTCCCTGCACTGCTTGGCAGGAGGAGGTAGAGCCGGGAAGAGGGAGGGGATGGGGGAAAGTGTTTTTAAGATTTATTTTATTTCTTATTATCCTGCTCTGATCTTGATTAGTAGTAAATTCACTTAATTTCCCTAGTTCGAGTCTGTTTTGCCCATGACTGTATTTGGTGAGTGATGTCTTCTGGTCCTTATTTCAACTCACGAACCTTTCATTATGTTTTTTCTTCCTTGTCCATTAGGGGAGGGGAATGATAGAGCAGCTTTGGTGAGTGCCTGGCATCCAGCCAGGGTCAAGCCACTACACTGCCAAATAATTGATGCTTATTTAAAGCAGTTATTACTGCATCCATTTGCAAAGTGCTAGATTAACTTGGGGCACATGAAATATTTTATACTGAAATTTTGTATGTTAAAGTTGTGTTATCCTACCAGTGATGCAGTCACTTGGACAAGTCATTGCTGTATCTAATACTCTGTGTCTATAAAATGGGATAAGAAAGTTGATGGCTGGTTGTTAGCACGCAAAGTCTTTGGATGACATGTGCTGTCTCAGAGAAATATACTTCAATGAGATCAAGTTGAATCAGGAAGAAGCCAATACGCCAGAATCATGTCTCTTTTCTAAGATTCCTATCAATAGTTTTTCTTTCATCTATTCCACATCTAGGCTATTTATTTGGATCAAGGACCATTGTCTTGTGCTTGCAATAGAAATTATGACAGTCTGGCATGGGAAGTCCCAGAACATGACACTCTTGCATCCTCCCAACAGGAAGAACTGGTGGCCCTCTTCGAAGTGCCTCTATGGCACAATCATATATCAGCCCATTTTTAGTGGAAATGGAGCAATGAAAATCAATGGCAGGATTTAGATGTTTTTTGCATTATAAGAGAAAATATAACAAATGGAAATTCATATGTTGAAATGCAGAATTCGCTACTCAATGTTGTCATTTTCAGATGTGTGCTAAGGTCTTTTCTTCCATCTGCAGGGTGAGCCTCATCAAAAGTATGTTATTTTCCTTCTCTTTCATTCTGTGCCAGCTGTTCACTGTCATCAGTACTGTGTCTGCTGGGTGAATCTCACCGCTCTCCTTTTATTGCCTTTATGTACATGAAAGCCTATTTGGCATCATGGGAATGCATGTACTGGACAAGAAAGTTAATAGTGAAAAGATCTGCCAGGCAGATCAGAGAGGTGAAATTAGTTCTTAAATTTCAATTTAATTCCTTTTTGTACGTAGGTTGGTAACTTGTTCTGGATATTTCTTCAGTGCAGACTACCTAATATTTCATGTGCCAAATACTGAGCAGATGTACTTCTAGCCTAGATAAATTAAGACACATATTTAGAATATGAAGCTGAAATTTCAGAAAGCAATAGACAGCCAAGCTTTGAGAAGAAACTTTACACTGACAACATACTTCCTGCTATAATACAATATGGCATTCAAATGGCAATATCAGTGTATTATATTGAGAGCCTATATTTCCAGCAATCCGAACAGTACGACCTCCCTTGTCCTTCAGGCTCATGAATTTGTCCAGACTGAAAGCGCATTTCTCTGCTCAGAGAATATGAAGTATCCCCATCACCCCTTGAAGCTGGTGTGGCCAAGAATCAGGATTGTACGATATTTAGTACAAAGACTCCCATTAATGGCTATTTTCAGTCTCTTATTCTCCATTTGCACTCCTGGAATGTCTTCCAATATCACTTCTAGCTGCCTTGGGAGCCTTACAACTGCAGAAGAAACATTTCTTATGGAGCAGGGAGTAAGTGTTGAATATTTCTTTCAGGTTTCATTTGGAGGAAAGGCCTTATAATTGAAGCTGCATCTCCAAGATTTTAAATCCCGTGGGATTATAGGAATTTGAGTTATTCTGTAGTCAATATGGCTTTGCAAAGGCTGGATTGCCAGATCTCCCAGCCTCCACTGCTGCATGAAATCTTTGTTCAAAGGAGCAATAAAACTCCAGTACTGTAATACAAAGCTGGGACTGGGAATTAAGAGAGTATTTTAACTCCCTGAACCCAGCCATGCCATCTCTCACTGGGTCACTTTTATATGGGAGCACACTTCTACATCTCCTGTGCACTAATGAATGCATCTCCATGGTCACACGATGACAGGAACAAATTAAATTGGTCATGAGCTACATGGAATGACCACAGTGTCAAGGTGCTGCAGGCTTTCTTTCAGTAGCACCTATGGGATCATAAGGCAGCTGAGTTTGGAAGGGACCTCAGGAGGTTATCTAGGTAAGTCAGTGACATAAAATATGCAGTCATTGACTCAAAACGTGGAAGCACAAATTCAGAAAGCAGTTAAAGCATGATTTGTAGCTGGGAGGAGAGTTAGATGGAGAGCAAGTCTCCTGTAAAGAGAATGTGTGAGGAGGGCTCCTTTCAGCATGTGTCTCTGATCTTTCTCTTGGCACATGACACTTGGCACCAAAGGCAAATTGTTATGTGTGGCATCAGGCTACCTGGCAGTACTGCCATGTAGTGTGTCATCCCATGGCTGGAAAGCTAACCTGCAGATGTGCAAGTTGTGCAATCAGTAGTTGAACAAGTTTTGAGGATAGGGCACAAGGTCTTAGAAAATGACAGCATTGATAAAAAAGTTAGTTCAGGCCGTTGACTATTATCGTAAATGGTAAATGGAATTGCTTCCTGATGCTAAGCAAGTAACACAGTATTTTGATGGGCTATCTGACTATTTAATGTGCACAGAAATGTGATTTTGACATGATTAGCAAAGGAAAAAAAAACATTTGAGAAAGCCATCTAATCCTGCTTCCTCCTTTTAGCTCTGGAGAACCAGAGAAACGGTAGCATTTGCAATTGCGATTTCCTCTTTCGTCTGATTATTATGGAAGCTGGAATGATTAACAAAACAGAAAACAAGCACTTAATGGACATATAAAAGCTGTTAAATAGACAGAAAAAACACTTCTGCTCTGTATTTGTGCTGCTGTTAGTGGTGCAATTTCAGAGACACTACCTCAGCATTGCTATTTAACACATGGGTTTTAAAGCTTCAAACAAGAGCAGACAGGTTTCATTAACATAGGAGGTCCCTGAAGAAATAAATATTTATTAAACTTTCAGTGATGTAAAAAGAGTGGGTTTTTTTACCCACACTTCAAGTGTTGGTATACTGCCTGCCAAATACATACCTGGTGAGCTATTTAGAAACTTCCTGTTCCACACACTAATTAACAGTCTATGAATTTTAACTTAAATCAGGGTCACATAGCTGAAATATATTTCAGAGGAGGCCTGCATTTGTCATTCAAAGGCATTGCCAAGGTTTTAAGGCCTTGCTATAAAGTGGATTTCACAGCTTGAAAAACTAGTTCTCCAATAACAACTGGGTCAAAACTGGGAGGAACCCTTATGCACTGAGTCATATGAGGTGCATGAGGCATACTTACATTTGAAATCAGAGTTAATCCAAAACTGGACCATTCAACATAAACCTCTTTGCATCCTTGTGGGCAGTGTGGCCTTGGATTCCGATCTCTACGAGATCATGTTTCTCTGCTTTAGGTTGCAATGAGATTCATTGAACACGTAGCAATGTTCTTGGGCAAAAATACTCCTCTTCAGTGCACCTGAGCAGATTTTTTTGGGGAAGCAGCAGCTAAGCTTACTGCAGTATCTCCCCTCCATGTTCAGCGCTGCATGGACAATGTTGTACCAAAAGCAGTGGTGGAGCACCATGTCTCCTTCCTACCACTAGCTCACCCGCATCTTGCAAAGAAACAGCTACTTGATATACAGATACCTTGATTAGATTATCTTTAGAAAATACTTTATAACTGCTACATGATGGTGCCTGATTTCCAAAAGCTTTTCTTTCGTATTCTGCTTTTTCTTTTCTTTCCCCTCAAGTAAGATTAACCCTGGAGTAGTTCTTCATTACACCACAGCTTTCTCACCAAGGTTTCACTGAGTAAATCGTTATAACTTATCTATACATATCTTAGTATCTTTATATCTTAATAATTAAAAAATATATTACTTCATAGTTTTGTAATTGATTTGGAAGATGAGATTCACTTATTCTAAATAGGTAAATTAGGAAATATCATTCTGTCCTTTCTATCATATACTGCTTCTATGACTTCCATGACTGCAGTCACATCAGAATCATGCTGTCAGATTTTGACATCCACCATAGAAAAAAAAATTGTTTGACAGAGTTCAAAAGAGCTTACAAGGATGATTGGAAGGGTTGGAAAATATATTTTCCACTCAGAAAACAAGTTGAGCCTAAGTCTTTCACTAAACAAGAGACTAAGTCTTTGGAGTTAGACTAAGAGGCATACAAGAAAACCTACACGGCAGTCTACACTGGTTCTTCTGTCTGGCTGATAATAATGTTGCAAGATCCAAATATTTAGTGGCAATTAAATGTTGGAATGGCAAGTTCCTCTCTATTGAAAACCTGAAAACAAAATTTGGATGCTTTTCTTAAAATCACGTTTGTAACTCAGCTTTATAGCTGAGCTGGAGTCAAAGGCATGAGATAATCCAGGAAAGGTTGTTTTCCTTTTGTATACAGGGGATTATCCTGATTATCACTGTAGTATCTTCTAGTCTTCAGATCAATTAATCATGTACCATAGGCTGTCTACTCCCTGAAATACAGTTGATCTCCTATGTATTAACTCTCTTCCCTCAGAACTCTCCACACAGTGAGTGCATTGCAAGAACAGGGAGTTCTGTGGGCAGGATTCTTCTAGTGATCCCACATGTGGATTCTCTGGCGTGTAAGATGTTTCCACTCATTCTGCATCCTCTCTGTCTGTGAAAGCATTAATAAAGTGCCTCTGTCCTGGCACCTTTCTCCATGAAATCTGCAAGAGTGGGGCACATGCAAAGAATATAAACCCACAGGCCTGGTTTGCTGAAGCAAACAAACTGAAAAAGAAAGTAGTTTCCCTGATCATTAGCTGTTGGTGACACAGGGACAATAAACTGTGAAACTGATGATCTGATGTTTGGCTGAATTTTCCATGACATTGCTAAAATAACCCACTCAGTCTCCAGTGTACCATCTGGATCTGCAAGGATTCAGCCAAAAAAGCCCAATATATTTCTGTGAGATGTTTTAATTTTCAAACAGTTGGGAATGCTCTGGAACAAGTTCCCACTTGGAATTCAAACTGGAGAAACAGGTCAAATCACAGGGAGCAAAGAGTGTATAGAATAGCAAATAAAGATGGATTTTCCCTTAGTGGCTGGGCAAACTACATGTTTTAAGTGTGAATTTAGGAACTAAAAGTTTGGCTTTTGTTTATGGCCTCAATTATATGCTGAACATAAAAAAAAAAATTTAAAAATCCAGTGACTTCAGTAAGGCCAGTGTTTGACCAAATGAATTAATCAGCCTGTGACTATGTCTCTGGATGTTCATGTTTAATACTGATATCTTTAGACTGACTCAATGTGCATGACAGAGAAGGAAAATGGAGCAGTGCAGATCTCAGCGTTTTCTTCTTGCTGCTTTTGTTTGGTTGTTGTTGTTCTTTCAACACAAATTTGCAATCTTTAATTTGTAGAATTTATATGCAATGCAAGTAGTGTTTCCTCTAGCATACCATTCAAGGACAGCTTTATTGGGTGGAACCAGCAGTTTGTCTATGTCAGGATCTTGTCCTTGATACTTAGGGGAAATATTAACAGTGGGATTTTTAGAGTAATCCTTTCCTAGTAGACATTGCTTGCATCTGGTAACTGATAATTTACAAACAGTATGAGATGGCCCACCATCCATCTAGGCCATCATGTTACACAGTCATGGCTGGACCTGTCTCCCATGAAGTTGTCTGATCCTTTTAAAATCCTTTCTGCTTTCTCATTATGTTCTACAGCAATGAGTTCCACAATGTTGCTGACTACTGTGAGAAAAAGTATTTCTTTTTATTCACTTTAAGCCTGATACTTGATAATTACATAGATTCCTCTTGATTTCAAGATGATGAGAAATGCAGAGTAGTCAATTCATCTTCACATTCTCCATATCACTCATGATTTCGAAGCTGACTGTTCTGCCTTCTCTCAGTTGTCTCCTTTCCAAGCTGAAAACTCATTTGAAGATCTTTCTTCAAATGGAAACAGTTTCATAAACTTGCTAATCTTTGTAAGCATTGTACACTTTCTGATTTTTCTTTATTTTCTATTGTCCTTGGATGGATGGATTGGCCATGATGATATTTTATAGCCTTATTATATTATTTATCTTGGTTTGTTTTGCTTTGTTTTCTCACTCCTTTTTGTGTTTTGACTGTTGCTAAGCAGGATGCTAATGACTTCACAGAACCTTTTACCACAGGCTTGTGTCTATATTTAAGAATCTGTAAGTAGCTATTCCCCTCTCCACCTGCATTGCACCTATTGACATTGGGTTACATTTGCTGCTCCGTTGCTCAGATATTCAGTTTCATAAGATTCTTTTGCAGGTACATTTGCTCTGTGACCCTCTGCCACACCAAGTCAAGAGTCACAAAGAGGTCAGGAATAGAGGAATTAATTTGCTAAACTCAATGCCAGTGAAAAGATCATATGTGTGTGCCTGCATGTATGTGTGTGTGTGGTCATGCACTTCTCAAAGGATAAGGCTGAAGTTCAGGATTGTATTCAAAGGAGTCTGTTTTTAAGTCAGAGCCAGGTCTAATCATGGCTTGCTCTTAGGGATAAGCATTCAACATGTTTCTGAAATTCCTGGCATATTGCTGGAGTACATGACATCCCAAAAAAATACATTGTATAATGAAGGGAAGGAAAAGTAAAGCAACTGCAAGGCTGGGGGTACATAATAGCAAAGCAAAAAAAGCAGCTCAATCTGGTCCAGTCGCAGATAATTTGTGCAATTTATTTCTTCAGGCCTAAGTTTGTAGATGCCCAGCAGCTTCCTCCCAGTCTCCTCATATTACCCTATGTTTGAAACAACTTCCTTCTGGTGAAGGCAGTTGATAGACTGTAGACATCCATGTCATCCAGATCAATCAACAAACAGTCTGGGGCAGACGTTATCTGAAGGTGATGTATGGACTCTGAGAAAAGGACAGATGTGCCCAGAGTACATTTCTGAGCTTTGTAGTTAGACAGTAGTACTGCCATGCAGTTTTGTGAAGAGGCAAGCTGTGAAGCATTACACTCAAGAGAAGGGGAAACTGCTGTTGCGTTTTTCTTCTCTCTTTTGGTATTGTTATTCCATTTATTTCCAAACTTTTGTAATATGATTTTAGAATATTACTTTGATTTTGAAGTCCTTCTGTAGTTTTCGATGATTTTCATTACTGGAGGAAGAAATACCATTTGCTGTGCCGCCACCTAGTGCTTACAAGTGCTGCTCTGATTTTTGAGTGCATTAACAATTTTCCCTGCTTTTTATGGTTCTCTTTCCCATGAAATGGCACGGCACATACATATCGAGCCTTGCTCTTATTTTGTAAAATACAAGTGCAACTTCGTCTGAATATCTGCTGCAGAGAATTTGGGACACAGACAATGAAGGGAAGGTTTCCGTGCAGGAAGAAGCTCAAAGACATCCTTTCACAGATGAGAGTGTGGTTAATGAGGGACAATCCCTACAAACCTAAAGGAGTGATGCTGTTCTGAAGAGTCAGGTTTTGTCTGTCGTTTGCTTTGCAGAATTCTTTAATATCTATTAACATCCATTTGGTGGGCAAAGAAGCTTTCTGGATATCTATAGAAACAAGCACAAGTATGTTCAATGATATCTTTGTGTATAACAGGTATGATACAAACCACAGTTCAAACTACTCCCTGAGGTTAAGCAGAGTTGCAAAGAAGAAATTATAGAAAGGATGTATAGCATATAACATACAGCAGAGTGCAGTGTTAATACAGTTTCCATTGTGATCTGTTCTGTTTCCAGGCTTTAATGCTGTTATGGTTCAGAATAGGTAAATGAAATCAGAAAAAAGAAAATAAAACCCAGCCTGTTCTGCTCCCCATCTCCAGAGCCAAACCTTTTGGGATGCCTGTGAAGGCTGCATGTAGGCATTTCTAAGACCCAGCAAATCCTGCTG
>NW_008684123.1:23546-57421 GCF_000695815.1 Acanthisitta chloris
TACACCAGCGTCTAGCTGCAGTTTACACCCCCTTGGCCCCCTTCAGAACTGTAAAATCTTAGATTGTATAAGGTTTGTTCTGCCTCCTTCCTGAGGGGTTGGCAGTTTTTGCAGGAAGGAAAGGTGGGATCCGTATGTGTTGCAGGGTTTTATAGTCCCTCTGCACTTGCTGGGGCTGGCCCAGGTTTGGAGGTTGCCCTTGAGTATTGCTAAATTTTCAATGAAAAGTCTGTGGAGCTAATAGTAGGACTGGTGGCTGCAGCCAATTTTGTGGAAATGTGGGAATGGGACAGTCCAAAGCTGCCATCTTATTGGAGTGGAGCAGGTCTGGCCACCTTCTTATTCAGGGAAAGTAAATAAAGGGGAAAATGTGTATTTCGAGTAAAAGCTTCAGCAATGTTCTTGCCGTATCTGGTGGTTCAGTGACACTTTGAGTGCATTGTCTGCTTTACTGGCAGCAAACTCCTTTACACCTTACTTGTACTTTGTGCACTGACACCTTATTCATGTCATTCATCTTATTTCTGCCTGGCAGATCTGAGCCTACACTTTTACATATCAGTTGGAGACACAGGGCGAGACCCAGGAGCTTAAAGGACAGGTTTGTATCTATGCAGTGCCTTGCTTGTACTTCCCTGCTCTTGGGAAAAATGCTTTTAGAGAGCAGGATGTGTCTTTGATACTTTAAAATGAAGTGTTGTTTCTTATCCCCCCTCTTAATTTCCTATAGTTACTTCAGACATGTGATTTATCCTATTATGCTTTAAAAATGAAATGCAATTTGTTTCAAAGTAGGAAAAGTGAGGAGAGGGCAGTATAAGACAATATTTTATTAAAATCTTTCTCTACAGTCTGTCTCAGAAGTTTACACATTATTCTAAGTGGGTGGACAGGAGAAAATAAGACTTAACCAGAAAATTAATTATATGGCTTTAATATTTTCTTATTTATCAATATTTGCATGTTTAACTTTAAATACTTGAGCCCCACCCCTACCCTCAGGACCTGACTTCTGCTGCACGTGAACTCTCAAAGTCTAAAGGAAAGGAAACATCTGGTGCATCATCTGGCCAAAAAGGCCATACACATGGCACTGCAGTAAGTCATGACAATGCATTTGATGTTTTTATTGCATATATGAATAATGTGTACTGCCTTGTCCATATATTTGTCATTATAATTTTCCTGCTATAATTGACCTGCAAAGCATGCTGAAGAAATATAGGGATGACTGAATTAGTCAGGTGCCTTACTAATAGTTTGACATCTGAACAAGAGAGCTGAAGATGTCTGTGTTTGGAAAGTATTGTACCTTAGTTAGTGTACCTCAGAAGATAAATATGAATGTATCCCTTCATGTTTTAGCATATCATCTGTATGCTTTACTAGTGAACTATATAACTTTTACATCAACTCTAACATTTCAACTACCTCATCCAATATTACTTGTCCTGAAAATGTTCTTCTCTGGACAAAGTCAGATTTCTCCTTCATGGAATTCTTCCTCTCATGGAAAAAGAATGGTACCAAGACTTGGGAAACTGCTCTTGTTTCTCCTACTAGCTTCATGGACATCCACAAACCAGTCCAACAAACGGTGTCCTGTGAGTAAGGACTGATTTGTGTGTGTTAGTCAAATGCATTCCCAGTCTTGGGGCATATGAAGACTGCTAGATGCTGGTGAGCCTCTGCTTCTGTTGATGGGACTTCTTCCTTTATGGGGACTGGGAATCAGCTTGAATAGTATGAGGCACAACTTTAGCAGAGTGTGGGCTGTATGTATATTATGGACTAGGCCAGAGTATGCATTTCGGTTAGAATAAAAAAAAAGGTAGACATACTGAAAATACTTATGACAATAATCAAGAAAGTCATGAGGTCCAGGACTTTGGGCATTTGTCCTCCATCTGAACTGACTGGGCACTTGCATGCAGACACAGCTCTTTGTATAAACAGTCTGTGGTACATGGCCAGCAAAACACATTCTCTGTGACCAGAAGGTCCACAAAGGTAGTTTTATAATTAATGAGAATCTAGGTGCTATAACATCAGTGACAGGAAAACATTGAAGCAAATTTTACTGACACAAACAGGTGCAACCAAGTCTTTCATATCCCAAAATCATAATTAATCATGAGTACCATTTCATTGTATCTAAGAATTTTTATTTATTTCGGATTTCCCTTGAAAGTGAAATGATGCATTTTGTATATTTTTGCATTATTTGACAGCAATTTGACATTCGACCTGTATTTATAAGGCTTGCAGAGGTTTGTCAGATTAAGACAGCTAAAGTAAACATGACAAATGTCATTTTGTAGTGCTTAATACAGTTAATCCTTAAAGCATGGAATCAGGAAACCCTTATTCGTACTGGTATTTGAAACCTGTAAGCAATCTCATGTTTCTAATGCTGATTTTCTTTTTATTCCACAAAGAAAACAGTATCTAGGCCTTTTTTTCCTGGAATATTACTTGAGGCTATTCAGAAAAAAAGAAAAAAGCACAACAGGAAATTTGGCTCTTTAGCCCCAATAATGGTCTCTTTATTGAACGTAGACTTGCTTTTTTTTGTTAAACAGATTTTCTTATGAAAGGGTTAGAAGTGAATAAACGACAAGTTCAAGCTCATCTGATTTCTTTTGATTTATGTTGACCTTGAAAGAGAGAGAGGTCATGCTGTTGGCAGGCAATAAGAACTAATCTGTTACTAAGTGAGTAATTAAAAGTGAGGCCTTATATATTTTTGTAATGAGTTGACAGCAATTCCACCCCCATGTCATATGGTTCCTCTAATCAACATGGTCATTGCATTTAGTGCCAAATGAGAAGTTTACAAGAAGTCAGATGACAAACTCCAAAATGTGCACTTCTTTCAGATGAATAGACTGACTATATTGTAAATGAGGAAAAACTCCAGTAAAAATTAACGTCAAGCTGATGTGTGCAATTAGGAACTTTACATCTTTCAGTTGAATGTACTAATAAGCATCCACTCCAATTAATTAGAAAAATGTAAAGTTGTGTTCAATAAAAAAAATATAATCAGGGTTTTGGCATCTGAGGCACTGTAGGCTTCTACTGTTTAACTGGCACGACCTAAGACTGTTCTGACATCAGATATGACAATATTGACTTCCATGTCAGCAAATAACCTAAAGAATGGTCCATATTTCAAGGCGCATTAAGCAGTCTGTTTTGTGAGCTCAAGGCAATTTTCTAAATTGATTCAGGGTCTGGATACTCCTGCAAAGTACTGAATGACTTGGCCCTAATCCAGCAAAATGTAGTGGCTATGTCTTCACCTACGTTTAAGAGTGATCCGAAGTCTGGGCTAGAGGCCAAATTCACTGATCACTCATACTTTTCACTGATAGGATCACACTGAAGTCAGGCTTGGAGACAACTGGGAAGAGAACCACAAGTTTGTTCTCTGTGTTCCCTATCTGGTCTTGCAAAGACAGTACAGAAGCAACTTTGAGCAGGAAGGATGCCCTAGAGAGTGGATAGGACAAAGTAATGGATGAGATGTCCCAGAGAAAGCCTCTACCATTGCCTGCTGTGAAGACAGGTAGGATATACAGGTAGTTGAGACTGCTGTAAGAACAAAATAGACTGATGGAGAATCTTGGGTCTCTGGCCTCTGCCAGAATCAGTTGCCTGAGTGTAATTGCTACCTTGAACACCTCCTTAAGTGTTTTGCTTTTTAAGATAGTAGGACTTTCATGCATAATGTGCTCTGAGTTTTCAGACACATGTATGTCCAATACTTTTCCAAATTTGTGTAAGCCCCGGCAATAGTGAGCCTCCAAAATCAGAGGTTTCTGTAAAAAAGAGCTAGTGTAACCTCAACTGGTGACTACTGGCATGTGCTACAGGCAGATCATGAAAGTACTCAGCAGTTATACTGAAAGCATATCCTTTTTTTCCAGCTATACCACTTGGTCTAATTAAAGTATTACCTTACACTGCAAGTTTTGCCTTACCAAAAGTAGGGTAGAATGATCTGTCCCAGTGAAATGCTAAAAAATCTTTCATTTTTTTATTCTATGGAAGGATCTCCTTTATGTTTATCAGACATCTGTCCTCTCTTGTTTAAGAAAACACTTAAGGGGAAACTTTAGTGAAGACATGGATGTTAACTATGAGGAGAATTTTAGCATCACTGTCAAATTTGGTCAAACATCTGCCTGACTTTGAAAGAATAGTCTTATTCACAGATCTTCCATTGAGTTTGACTAAAATACAATTGTGGGTCTCACTTGAGTCTTTTAGTTTTGATTTGCATTTCCTACACCTCCATTAACAAGACTCCATTCTATATATGCATTTGACTTGTATTTTAAGGTCTCACGTCGACAGTCACAGAGCTCATGGCTTGTTCTCCTGTTGCTTACAGCCATGTGAGATCAAATTATTTAAGTTTAAAATCTATGTTGCTAAAGGTGGGATTAGATGAGTATCATTGCCAATGGATCAGCAACTTCTTTGCCAAGTTTCCTGCAATTACTAAGCAGCTTTTACTACAGAACATCAGGGCTACAAGTGCCTTCAAAGCAGATTTCCTATTATTCGCTCATTGCTCATTTTGGCTGCAAGTTCTGTTATGTGCGATAAAATCTAGAGAAATATGTAAGATCAGTGCAAATGACATTACAGTCAGGCAAAAGATATTTCCTGCGAGTGGCAACAGCACAATTGTGTATCTCAGCCAGCATTTGCTTGGGTTCGAAGCGATTGTGAAACAGGCTGGAACTGCTTGTGAATGGGTGACTCTGCCTAACAGATGGTTATACATAAAGGCAGCCAAGAGACCATGTATGAGCATTGTGTGTTTGTGGGGGCATGAGTTGTAGCCAGAAATGTCTATAAAGAATCTGCCCTAAGCTTTCTGGTCCAAGATTAAGCAGACATGTCATTTCTAATCCAGTTTTGAAGTAAATTTATGAATTATTAAAAAAGAATGTTTCTGCAGCTGTTTCTGCACCAAAAAGAAAAAAAAAAAAGACAAAAAAACTCGATGTCCAAAAGAAAAACCTAGTAATGTGGATCAGGGAGCTTGAAAGGGTTGGTTTTTTAGAACTGTGTTTTTGTATTTCCTAGTTAGACCTTTGGAGACCAGCCAGCTTTCTGCTGAGTAGGTTGGCAGGATTTGGATACACAACAGTCTGCTGCCTTCCATGTGTAGTGTTCCTGCTGCATAAAGCCATTAGTGACCAGATTACAGAAAACACAGGGTTTTGTTTCAGAGCTTTTATTTGTTGTTCCATTTCCTGTTTCATTCCTATTTAACCTCTGCTCTTTCTAGTTTAGACATAGTATCAAAGTGAATTTGGAAATGAACTTCATATGGATAAGAATGAACTGTATACTATATATGCTATATCCAATATCCCTTTTTTTTTTGTGTAGAACAAGCCTTATAATTATTTTTTAATAAAAAAATGGTTTTTATTAATCTACTAAGTTTTAATAACAGTACATTTCCCCATCCGTCTTCCAATAGTTTTTTCATTAAACATATCCTCAAGATTAATCAAGATCTGCATGTTTTGTTGGAAAGCCTTTTTGGGGCAAGTTGCCTTTGAATTGCATAGATAGAGCCTGTAATGTATTGGGGAACTCAATGTTTTGATCCTCACTTCAGGTATTTTCCTAGTATAAATGTATCTCAGTGTTTGGCTGACTGTGCAATATCAGCAAATCACCTTGAGTCTGGTGGAATTGAGCCTTTCAAGAGTTACAATATTGGAAAGAAATGTGTAGGAGGACCATGGTCAGGAGGAAGTACAGCTGCTCTTCACATGTAAAATCATCTCGAGGTGTTCCTTTTTTGCAAAGCTCAATTAAATGTGTTTGTAACTTGGTGTTACAGTTTTATGAATCTATCTGTTCATGGTTTTAGGAGTTTTCCATACTGACTCAGATTTTAAGTCCAGGGGGACTGATCTGAGAGCACCAAGTTCCAGATGTTTCAGAGAACAAGGGCAACACCCTGCAGTGGACAGAAATGGCACTGTCTGCCCCATCACTAGACTTTATTTTCCCTGCTAGTACTGAAGAGATTGTTTAAGGCCTGATGCACATTGTCTGATATGCTCTTCACACAGTTTTTAGTGTTATATTAGGAAACTGTTTCTACCTACATAAATACCTAGTTGTTTCTTCATTAAACTCCTCAGTCTCATTATCCTTCTGTAGGAAAGAGTTCCCAAATTAGTCATTCTGTACACAGGCATTTCCTTTCAATGTATTTGAATGTCCCAATTTTAAAATATTAAATTAAAAAAATGCAAATATTTTTTAAGATATTTATTTTATTGAAATACTTTTTCTTGTGTTACAGAACATGACACAAAGATCTCAATATCTGACACTTCATTATGTTTTTGCTTGCTCTTCTTTTGAAGTGATCCCAGTCTTCTCTAGTTGCTTTCATAGGTTTTCCAGGGCTAAGCTTATTGCCCTGTATCTCTCTGTCTTTTTTCTTTCCACCAGTTTGTTCCGTCAGTTCCTTTGAGTCAAATATTCAGCCTATCTACAATGTGACCTTTCCTGTACTTTCCTGTAAAGATTGTCTACTTTGTCCCATTCCTTGTGCAAAATAGCATCTTTGCAGCTTCTTTGGTGCAATATAGTTTAATCATGTACAGTGAGTCAAAGTCCCTTTCTTAGAGTCCCTCTGAAGTTATAAACCTGTAAGCATAAAAAATTCAAATATAAGGATCAATGGTTTTATTTCAGTGCCTATTACAAATGCATATTAAAACTGAAATAACTCTTATTTCATGTTGTGAGAAAGTTGAATATTTGCAAGGTAAAAGCTTTGAACTTTGAACTTTGGGGCAGCAAACATGTTGCCGCTGAAGAGAAGGAAGGATGGGTGAGATGCTTTTATGGTAGACAGTGCTGCTCATAGGATGCCCAGGAGTATTTTGTACAGCTGAAGCTTCTACATAAGCCTATAATTTCATACCAAATATAGAGAGATGGAAAGACAAGCAGCTCATGTGACCTTAGAAGTGATGGCTGTAATGGTGAATTCATAGTTCATTGATATTTATCACTAGATGTCTTTGGACTGAAGAAGTCCATTCACTGTAAGAGGACTACTTGGACTGCTAGCCTTTCCCAGCTGTTTGAGTAGTATTTTACACTGAATCCTGTGTACCTGCATAGGAAGAGATAAAACCACGTTTTCACTAAAATGTCCTTTACAGCTCCTGCCTTGAGTCAAGACTGTGCACTATGTGAGATATAATCTCTCTTAAGAGATTCTGAATATAGCCTAGATCTACCTTTCCTAAAAACTTGCTCAGGAATGGAAGGTTTGGACCATCATTACAAAGGGTGTTTTCTTCTGCATTTTGTTAACTGTTGTACATTTGAAAGATGAAGGAAAGTCATTCCTGACAGGCTTGTTGGTTGCTTCAAGACCTGACTGCCACTAGATTTGTTACTTTGGTATTATAGGTGAAGAAAGAGATGGGTTGGATTCACAGTGCTTGCATCATGACTTCTTCACACTGCTACAATCAGCTGCATAGACAATTAGGTGCCAAACTTCTCGTGAGTGCCATGGACAGAGTGCTTAACAGCTTCACTGGAGTCTGATGGGACATTTTCCTTGGCTTGTGCTGCAAACTAAATTTCACATTTTGAGGAATTAATGGCATTTTGTCGTGTCCCTCTCAGCTCTTGTTCTTTGCATTACCATTTGATTATAATTGTTTGTCTTCAGCTGTCAGGCACCTTTGTGGGCAATGAGGAGGTGTAGTTAAAGAACAATCATAAAGATTCAGCAAATCATTACCTCTTCACTATGTGGATTCTGTATTTCTGTTGAGTTAAGAGTAAGTATCCTGCACAATTTGTTGTGTCTGTAGTGTGTTGCTTTCCTTGAAGTGAGTTTTACAGAGACAGAGCCCATAAATCTTTATTTGAATTAGGCTCTTAATTGTTTCTTGCTCAATAAGTGTTGATTCCTTAGTGCCATCTATTACTACAATCTCTCCCAAGAATAGCTAGTAAAATCAGAGTTTATGAGTTTGGATTTCATGATGATGAAACCGATGCACAGTCAAAAAACTAGGAGAAAGTGATTTTCCAATGACAAATAATTATCATTATTTAAAGAAATATCTTAAAAGGGATGTGCTGAAACTGAGTGGGAGCAGTACAAAATCTTATATTTAAGACAGTAAAAATCCAATACAGAGATATAATGGGAAGCCTAGCAGGAGAGGCCACAGTGGGACAGAAAGGACCTTGAGAGGGACCTTGGGATTATTGGTTCACAGCTTAAATTTAAACCAAGTGTGTGATGTCTTTGCAAAACCCCCAAAAGCAATCCTGGAATAAATTTAGCAGAAATGTATATGTAGGAATTGGAAATAGTTATTTTCCTAATTCGGCATTCATGAGACCTCATCTGGAATACTGTCCAGTGTGGAAAAGTATTCTTTGACAATTACTAGAAAAATGTTGAGGTGCCCAGAGGTGAAAATAAAAGAAATGAAAATCTAATCTAAAATCTCACCCTATGCTAGTCTAAGAAAGAGAAGCATTATGAAAGTTGTCATAATTTGAAAGTTTATTTTTGTCAAGAAAGCCAACAGTAAGCTATTACTAGTGTTGGCTGAGATAAGACCAGAGGTAATCAGTTGACAAGGACTAAAGATGTCCGGATTAAATACCATAAAAGTCTTTTTGTAGGATACTTTAGCAGTTGGACAGGTGAGATTTTGTGGGTTGTGGAATCTCCATCATTAGAATTTTTAAGAACATGTGTGTCAGGGACAGTCTGAGTTTGCTCACTTCTTTTTTATAGCTAGGAGTTAAAATAGATTGCTTGTGGTCCCTTCTCATCCAGCATTTTTGTGGCTTGGTCTCTGCAATCTTAATGTTTTAAAGGCCTATAAAAACTGTGCTTGAGATACAGCATTGGCAAAAGACACGGATGTGATAGACCCTGGGAGCTGGACTAGAGGTGGCTTCTGATTCTAAGAGGGAGAGAATTGAATTTGCAGTGTAGACATCTGTCTTCGATAACGTGTGTTGAAGCTTCCCAGAATGACAGATATTTCTTGGGTATACCCACTGAAGTACTACTGGACTCACCTTTAGATTATTTATGTTGTGTGACTTTACACTGGATTTGTTTCTATTGCTAAGCAAATGAATCCAGTTGTATTAGTCTTACATAAGGGACATATCTTTTTCAAATGTGATGTTTATGGAGAAGATAGATGGTGTTGGGAGACAGCTTGTCCTGCCTGGGGTGGAGGATCTTTGGTTAGTACAAGGCTTGAAATGTCATCTAGCTGGATCTCAGTGATGCAAACTGCAGTGGATGATTTGTTGCTAATGACTCAGACATTGTTTGTTGTTGGCAGGTCTTCCATTGATCTTTTTTTTTTCCCCTTCATATCTAGCTCTTGTTTGGATTTACTTCCCTTTTTTTTTTTTTTTCAGAGTTGTACTTAATTTTTTTAATTAACCTTAATTTTCTGGGCTTTTTCTCTAGCTATTTACCAAAAACCTTCCCTTTGAAATACTGCTTATTCCTTTGAATGTTATTCCTTTACTGCTGACATACATAAAATTATGTTATCTTCTACTAGTCATTCAGGTCTTACATGAATTGTAAGTAATATGCATTAAATAACTTGTGAAATCCCAATATCCTTAAAACCAGCTGTTCCAAATTGCAATAGCTTTGTCTCCAATGTGAGAGCCATTTTCAGCAGAAGATGGATGAATGTCTCATTAGAAAGTAATTCCTGCTTCACCTTAAATAAGTAGTACTTTATTAATGATTTTGCAAGGCTGTGTGAAGAAACAAAAAGCAGGGCAGGCAGAGTGGGGAGGTGGCTTATATAAGGACATTAGCGGGACTTCAAGGACCCTGCTCTTGTGTAAAGCAGCCAAATGTTTGAACACCTTGACTCGGTTTCAAAACTACCATAATATAGTAACAGGTAAACACTCATCAATATTTCAGTGGCATAAAATATATTTACTCGGAAGTCATTAAGAACAATTAAAACTGATTTTGAATTGATCTTCCTGATTTCACACCTGTCTGGCCTTTCATCGTAGCTGTTTTGCTTTCACACACTCACAGAGTTTCACAAATAGCTTGGGCTGATGTAAGGCCATGCTACCAGCAATGTGCATGCCCAGCTTTGCCCTGGCCTTGTGTTCCTGCCTCTTCTTATACATCTGTTCTAGTGCTCACGAGGCCATGGAAAAAGTTGCTCATCCAGCTGAAATTTAACTGAAAATTAAGAAGTGTTTTAAATCAGAGTAGTGATATGATCTGATGTGCAATGAAACCAAATAATTACTAGGGCTGAGACAAAGTATGGGCCAGGGCTGCAATGGGACCTGCAGAAAAGGGTGGGACTGACCCTTTTGCAGTAGCCTGCAGGCAGATCAATTGAAGAGTTGTCGTTTATTATGCCTATGGTGTGCTCAGCAACTTGCATAATACACTTGGTAAATGACAAAAATTCTGTTTGAATTTCCTTTGTATGTGGGTGATTTAATTGTAGAGTTCCTCTGAAGGGTTTAGCATACTTCTATAATATTAATCTTGCAATTTGTAAATAGTATTGTTGATTTGGTTTTATCAGATAGGTACATCTCTTACTATACTTAAGTCTATCTTGTTTGGAATCTCACTTCACTCCTTTTTTATCCTTATTACTTCAGTTTAATAAAGTTTATTGTCTGTTCATTGTTATATCAGGTATCAATGAAGCTTATGAGTTTTTATGAGAAATTGCTCCGAATCACCTAATAAGTTGGTGTTCAGCCCACCACTGTTTCTTTTCTTTTCTCTTGTGCCAAGTAGGATTCATTGCTTGGTCTAGAAAAAAAATATATCACAGCTTATGTCTATTATATTTTGTTACTGTTGTAATTAGCTGTGCTGCAAACAACAAAACAGAGGAGACTAAATAACAAGTGCTACAGAAGGTCTCGGAAACTTCTGAATTCAACTCATGGTTTACCAAAGTAACTTAGTGATTGAAATTACTTTCAGCTCCCTCTTCTACTTTAAGTACTAAATATCAATGATATTATATATTTGTCTGCTATACCTGCTGTTTCAGAAGCTAGAAATGTTGGCATTATGAGATGGTTTAAAGATGAAAATTACAGTTATTACTATTCTTATTTTCTGCTTTTTAAGGATTTAAAGCTCTGTAATCATTGATGCAAAGATTTCCTTTTATTTCCAAGTTCTTACTTCCAAATCTTCTTGCTAGCTGAGACCAAAGGCATAGTATAAACAGTAAGTTAAGTTCTAATAGTATCAGTAACACTAATTTTTGCAATTCAGCCATAGAAGTGCTTATGGAGTAGAAAGTCCCTTAGCATGGGCCTGGGAAACATCACACTGAATTCCGCAGCCAGGCAATTAAGCCCCTAGAATGCACCAGATGAGAACAGCATGCTTAACAGAATGCAAATTGCATTTCATAGATCTGGTTATTTTAATTCAGAGCAAGGTCATCAGTCTGAGTGTTTCCTTCAGTAGAGTGATAACTACAAGTCATTGCCTATTGTACTATGACTGGCCTTTAGCATTTGTGGTTTTAACCAAATTCCACTGTTTCTTGTATATCTGTCCTCCTTTATATCAAATATTACAGCAGAAATATTTTAGTGGTAATATCTGCTCAGTTAGAAGAAGAAAGACCTTGGAAACTTTGAAAGGAAAAATATGGGCTCATTTTCGTATCTACTTTCCAACCTTCAGCAAGCTTAGTAAAACATATGGATTATTAGGTATGTAATAGTACTAAAGCATCCTCTGGTATCCATTTGGCACCTCATTTCATGGTAATCATTTAAAATAACTAGTAATAGAAATCAGCTGAAATGAAGCTAGTTTTAAAGACATCCAGTCTTAAGGCCAGGAACCCCCTGAATCTTGATTGCTATGCTGATCTTTAAGTGAGAACACGAGGAAAGCCGAATGACAATAATTTTGTTATTTGGAAGTATTATAATGTACTTGGATCTGTGCTCCTATGGTTCCTGGAACAGTTGCTTATAGCCCTCTTTGAGCACATTCTTTAGCAATTTCTGAGTGAGGACTTGGCACTCCTTGTGACTACAGTCAAAAGAACCAGGAAAGTACATTCAAGACTCTTTTGAGATGATTTCCAGAACCTACTAATCTATTCTGAAGCAATTTCTTTTCAAAAGCTGAAAGAGACTTCAACTTTTTCCAACAGGAAGAGCTAGGTCCTGGAAGTCATGTCTGGAACATTCTGCAAGAAAAATGGGTCCTGTTGATTGAATGTCATGCATGAATAATTGTTTTGGAGAAAGGTTTTGGAGATTGATGTTCTTGAGAGGGTAACCTGAAATGACTGTTTCCTGTTAGAAATAGTGGAAGTTGTTCTGTCTAGGCAGAAAAATTACCATATTCTAGACTGTCAGTGTGCAGAGTATCATGACAAGTATATGAAATGGAGTATCTTGTTACATTTTCAATTTGCTCTGCTTGTGAGACAGAGCCAGAAAGATTTTTCCTATTAAGTTCACCTCATATAGATGGTCTTTGTTTCACTTTTTTTCTCCCCCAAATGATCTAATCTACAGTCTTCTGTTCTTCTCTTTAAATGACCTTTGACTCAATATGTACATTTCAAGGATTTTAAGTCTAGAGCAATACCCACATCATATGATTCTCAATAAACCTCTGTATTCAGGGAATAGGTTACAAGTCTTCATTCTAACTGAAGCTATTATGTTGCTTGTTTGAAACGTATTTTGGATACGCTAATTTCCACCCATGTTTTGGAATTTCAACAGAGCAGCTGCTACAGAAGTATCACCTGTGGAGACAGTTCTTTCATATAGTACCAAAGGAATAAAACCGAGGGGTGTGAAACATTCTTGGTATTTAAGACATTTAAAACTGTGTTGTTTTAAACTATCACAGTTCATGTGTAGTCCATGGCTGGAACCTCTGCTGACATCTGAACTCTGGCTGCCCCTCCTCTAAGAATGAGGCTGGATAGTGGGTGACATGCCCACCTCTGAAAACATGCCTGTGTCTGTGGAGATCCATGATGACCAGAAGGCTCCAAATCTGAGTTATCAATCAGTGTCCTCTTTTGATACCAGCAGCGAAAACATTCTGCTCTCACACAGCAACAACTGCATGTCCTTATCACTATTTGCTGGTTCCCAGCTGAAACATGGACTGTGTTTCTCAAAAGATGGAGGATGAGGCTCTGGCATTGTTGTGTCACCTGGCTTGTTGGCCTGGATTCTAGTTTGCTGTCTCTTTCCCAGTTCATTTCCTTGAGTGTTACCTCGGCAGTGCTTAAACTGCAGACAGAGGTGCATACAGATGAAGTGCAGGGCTGCTGGTAGCTGGCACTTGCATTCCTGATTTTGAGTGTATTCATACTAACTGTGGTCAATGAGAAGTGTGCAGTTTAGCTGATCTCTCTTGCTCCCTGGCAGTCCCAGGCATATATGCCAAGCTCAGTTGTGAAAGATTTTTTCCAGCAATGGCATGTGGCTCGCTTTGGCAAACTCCCACCAACCATTTTGTTGGCAGCTACTAAGTGGCCTCTGGATCTCTAATGCAAGAAGGCTGCTGATGGGATTCTGATCTTCATATTTCTCTGAAAGCAATTTCTTTTGACATACCTTTCAGTTCTGTAAATGCTCATTTGCTATATATTTATCTGTTTGGTTCCAAACTCCACATAAGTCTCTCAAAGCATGTAGACCCACTTAGAGTTGAAAGAAAAAAATTATGTGCCAGAAATCCATGCTGTCCTTTGTCCTTCCATTTTTCACTTGTGCTCTATATTTCCATTGTGCTTCTGTAAAAGCGCTCTCTTCTCCAGAGTCCATGTCCTGTGCCCCTTACCTGCTTGGCTAAGATATACAAAATTGATGGGCTAGATGCTGGATGCCCTTGGCTACTGGCTTGAGACCTCACTTTGGTCCTTCACCATTTCTTGTACATTGGCAAGCCAGTTGTTCCCCATGTCTATTAGCATAGCTAGCTGGGCCTACAGGACATGCAGTAGGCATGCCAAGGGAGATTCTGTCTGGCCAGTGCTGACAGCATTGATCCTGATGGCACTGCACCTGTCTAGCAAGAGTCAAACAGTTGCATTTCATACCTTTTCTCAGGAAACACTTTCCCTTCCCCTTCTTGGCACAGGGAATGCAAATGTAAAACTAACTGCCCATTTCTTTTAAGTGCTGCCATTTGTCCAAGCCTGTCAGCTTGCATTTCCTGCTGGCAGCCACTGCTCCACTCTGTGCTGTTACTTGTCATTACACAAAACAGTCACTCCACTTCCTTAGAAACACATGAGAATTAGACCTCAAAACATGTGACTTAATGGAAATAGCCCGAAGTTATATATATAAGGGATGGTGGAAATGCTGTGGAGGTGCAAAATCTGTATTAGGCAGGAGTTCAAGAATAAATTTCTCTCTGGATAGAGCAATGTTCCCTATGTTTTCTGGCACTGGATTTTTAAGAATGAAGAAAATGAGTATGACAGGTAACAAATTTTGCATAGTTTCTGTTGATCATAGCATACTGACAAACACTAATCAGAAACCTGTGACACTGTGTCTTCCACCATGGTGATATCCTCTGTGTCATTTGTCTAACTACTCTACCATAAAAGTTCATCCTGAAACCATAAGGAAGGCTTGAATGCTGAGGAAAGGACCCCCCCAAACAGAGTTTTACTGTTAACTTTTGCCCCAAATTTGAGCTATACTTCCATAATTTCTCCAAAAGTATGTTCTTGGGTAAAACTGTGTGTGGAATTTTCCTGCAAAGTCCCATAAAGTATTGTCAGATTTAACATATTAATGGCAATAGATGGAAGCATTTCTACCTTGTTTTGATTTTGTCCATATGGTGGAAAAAGGGACTATGTGTGGTTTCAAAATGCATGCACATATAGGATAAAATGGAAAATAAATGGAAATTTCTTCAAAATTGTGTGTTTGGATGTAAAGTACTGCATCTTTCAGACATGGATTTCAGGGTGAGTTGAAGGCAAATAATGCCATGCCAGCATTTTTACAGTTCATATTCATATGCAGAAACAGTTAGTTCTCCATTGACTTTTCATGAGTTTTAGCTGCACTGCAAGCAGAAAGCAGATTTGTTATAATATCCACTCCTCAATGTATAAGTTCAAGAAAGTCATTGTGTAATGCGATGTTTAAAGCAACTCTGTCAATAAAATTCCTCCAGTAAGCTTTGGATTCCCATTTTACCTTTCCCACCACTGGCTGGGTGAAGATACCAGTATTATTCCTGAAGTATTTTAGCTCAAAATGAGTATGCTTTTGTGAGGTGCAAATTTTCCATCCTTAAGATACAAGAGAAGTGTGAAGCATCAGGATTTTCCTGTGGAAAAACACGCTGAAGAGAACCCAGTCATCCAGCTCCCATTGTATCTGGTTTTACAGCCTGTCTAGGTGGGAGTGTTGTGTGCCTTTACGTGCTTTGAACTGGTGGTTGCAAACTCTGTGCAGTTAAGCTGGCTATAGGGGTAGGTGGCCACATCTCAGCACATGGCTCTAAATAGCACACTACAGTACCAGTGCTTTCTGCTTTGGTGCTGTCTGAACATTATGTAAATCTGCAATTCCCGCAGAAATGCACTTTCTCCAGGTAATTGGGAGTCTTAACACCCTCCCCCCACTACCCCTGCCACCGAATTGCAGCTAGTCATGTATTTGGCTGGAGATCAGCAGTGCCTGCCAAGCTGAATTACTGGAGATTAATTACCTGGAGCCTGATCTGGAAGTTCTGACTCAGCTCTTCAGGCTCATTCAACCCAATGCATTTTTTTGAATCAACATGGATTTGGAAATGGGACTCTTGCTTTGTCAAGCTTCACTGCTCCATGTGGTGAACAGTCTCCATCACACCTTCATGTTCCAACTGGATTTCTGCCCATGGCTTAAATCATGGCTTGAGAACATATAAGGCTAATGAATTTTGTTAACTTTCATGGCCATACTAAAGGGATAGAAGGTGTCATCATAAAAATCTCTCATTGACAGGAATATATTGACTTCTACTCACAGTTACTGTTGAATCATGTACACATAAACCAGATGCTTCATATTCTTACAAGTACAGGCTGTCCCTGTTAGAATATGTTCAAGGAAATTTTTAACTGGTATCTGTGGAGCTGTTTTTTGGAGTGTTTTTCCTCTCTGCCTGCAGAAATCTTCTGATATTGTCTAAATTAAGTAAATGCTAAAAGAGAGGTTTGCCCATGAAACTATCTCCAAAATACCCTGGTCCCTTCAGGAGTACTGACATTATGAAGTGAATATGTCATAATATTTGTAAGTACATTACCATCTACATTATATGCAGAGTTGGGGCACCAAACTATGGTTTGGCTTTTTTTTTCCTCAAACAAGACTGTGAATGCACTCAACAACTATGATGGAAAAGGGGCAGAATAAGTATCACGTGGAAAGGTGCTTCCCTTGAGTTAGGAAGGTTGTGTCTCCCAGAAATAAGTGGGTGCTCTCTGTAAGAATACACCACTATATTTCTGCTGCTGAACTGTTTGACCTGTTTTTATCATAGCAGCATTCTCTTTAAAGTCTTTCTTCTCATTTTCTCTGGTTTTGCTTTTAAGACAAAAAGCTGCAAAAACAAGTACCCAGAGCTGCTGTTGATGAGATTTAAGCTACTGTGCTGTTCCCTCTCATAGGCAAAGGGTTAGGAGCTCAGGATCAGGTAGGGTAGCCGAGCGGTAAGTTATTCAGCTGGGATAACCCAAGTGCTTTTGATCCTTTGCCTGCACCCCAAAATTACAGGGTCTTAATATCTGAAGTGTAAAGCAATGTTATTGAATTAGTGGTGAAACCTGATTTAATAGTGGAATAAAGAAATGCAAAGTTAACATCTCAGACATCAGAAAACGATCTGTAAAATGCAAATCTTGAGATTCTTTCAGAACTAATAAAGAAAAACAAAACATTTGCCAGTTTTTGCAACAGCATGGAAATAAAAAAAGCAAGCAAGTTATAAAGTGGGAAGCTGCTCTTACTGTGGTCATAGTGTGGGAGTGAAACTAATGGTTTAAATCTGTATTAACTAGCAATTACCCTGGCTTAAGTTAAAATTATTACATTCAAAATATAGGGAGATCACAGCTGTATGTTTCTTTTATTGATTTGGCAAATCATAAGAACTACACACATGCAAGCATCTGTGGCACAACCCATTTTGCAAATGGTACAATCAATCTTCTAGGTTACTGTCATACTAAAGACCAGGAAAACCACACAGTATCAGCAACATCTAACCTGTTGAAGAAAAATCAAACAAAGCTGAGAATGACACCATAAAGTGTTTGGATATCAATGTCACAAAATCCAATACGAAAAGTACAACCAAATGGGAGAATTATTTTCCAGAATCTCATTGCTAAAGACATTTGCAATTAAAAAAATCATGCTACAGAATGCTTAGTAGAGAAAGAAACAATTCCTGAAAGAGGAAAAAGTACAAGAATCGGCAATCTGTCAAGTGAGTAAAGGTGCAGGGTGTAGTGATGGGAATGAGATGTCTTTTGCTTGAAATGGTGAACCTTTTAAGGAGGTGACATAGCTCCCATTGCCATCAGGAAGACCAGAATCTTAATGATGTGGCTTATTAGGCTCAGTCTTGAAATAGTTTCATATGTGTTTGCACTTAAATTTGAGCATGTGGCAATGTGGTCTTGTTTCCTCACTCAGTTGTTCTTTGTCTATTTTTGAGGGTGAGAAGGAGGGGCAAGGTGGAGTAAAGGTTTTATTAATCCCTAAATAAAGGTGTTAAGGGTTTTTTCAAGATTCTGTTGACCTTCAACAGAAGCTGGTCTAATATATCATGTGATAAAACAACCAAGAAGCAGTTCAGGTTGCTGCCATCTAAAATACAGTCAGCAGTCCAAACTAACAGTAGTACACTGATTTTTTTTTCCTGAGAAGGCTATCTGAAGAAACAGTAGATCAGTAGAAATTCATTTAGAAAATGAAAATTAAATAGTCCAATGTGAAAAGTTTAGAGCTTGCTTCAGGACATACCACATATAATCAATGGCTATATGGTAATTGCATACTGTACACCTTTGCTGATGGAGAACAGAGTTGAAGAACCTTTTTGAAAACCCATTTGGGAGCAATCTTACAGCCCAGTTGTTGCCTATGTTATATTTCCCAGCAGACTTCTTTTGTGGAGTCTGAAGGGCTGGAAGTAGAAACCCAGCAGGAGGGAATGCTGTGAGTTTGAAACTTTTTGTGCTTTGTGTCATGGAGGGAAGAATTAATTCATCAAAAAGAGAAAGACATATCTGCATTGTTTCTTAGGAGTGTTCCCCAGAGGCTAAGACCAGGCTGGCATTAATGTGTTCACTCCTTTTATTGCCCTGGGGCAGCTACAGTGAGAGTGTTCACCTTTGGGCAAAAAGGTAATGTTATGAAACAAGTTCTGTTTGTAGTAGTTTCCTCACTAAGCTCAGTGGAACTTTCTTGACCCCACTCACTTTACTCAGGTAAGCAGTAAGTTTACATACCCATGTGTTAGTGAGTTAGTGCCAGAGGATCTCCTCCAGCGCCAGTTTTCTTCTATCCCAAATTAGTCCACTCTGTATGGAAAGTACAGCTGGACACACCAGCTGAACATTTTCCTAAGGTGCCTGTTCTTTCTGCATTTTCTGGCTGTCAAACACAGTCCAGCCAGGCTAAGTGTTTTCAAACAGCAAATCCTTCCAAAAAGGGGAAGATCAGTTAAATATAATTTGAAAGTGTATTAGGTTGGCTTTCTTGTATTTCCACTTTTTCAGACTTAAATATGATTCACGTGGACATCTGAACGAAGTAGTTCAAGAATGCTGACATTTCCCTACTTCAGGAAAACAAAATGAAACAATTCTCAGAGGATGCTCATCAAAATCTTTTGCTGTGTGCTTAGTCACAGACAACAGGAGGTGCAGAATTCCAGCAAGGTGCCGGGGGAGCTACACGTGTTGCGTTTCCTCTGCTATTTGTGCATGGACTCACAGGCATGCACACTTCCATATCACTTCCTGAGCACTGCACTCCTACTTTATTATACTCTGTCTCCATAGCAGCTGGGGAGGGTGAAATGGCAGCAAGACAGAGAAAGGCAGAGGGTTGTTCTTAACGGTATCAGCTTAATTGTATGTTTACTTTAGAACTGAATTTTCAAAAGGGACATATAATTTTGAGTGCTCAGTTTGAGATTCTTCAGGTATTTTTCTTTTATTCAGAGGTCAACCAGTGTTCGCTGTTTCTGTGCATTACAGCTGGAAGTTTGGGGGCTCAGTCAAGTCTCCCCCTTTTTAAATAGCACATAATTTATGTTTAAAGGGAGTATCCAATGAGTGCAGATACTGGGTCATGTCTCTTATCCATTAGAGTTTCTAGTGTCTCATTTATATTGAAGCATACCCCAAATTAAAAGCAACATGAGGTCACTTAGAAATAAATCATCTTTTACCAAGTTACTTACATTGCAAACTGTACTTGCAGTGACTTTCCCACCTTCTTTTTTTCTCTCGTAGTTATTTTTGCTAAACATGACAGATAATTACATCTTAGTTGATCCCTTGGCTATTGTACTTAAAAATGGCTGGTTTTGCTCAATTCACTTTTAATTCACCAGTTGCCTGCAGCCTACAATAAAAATGAATGCAAACTATGTTTAAAAGCTTTAGAAGGCAGATCTGACAAATGCACCATAGGATTTAGAGACAAAAGGCAATTGGCCACTCCTACCAAATCATATCCCAACTAATGAGAGGGTTTGGGGTCAACAGAACTCTTCCATAATTTGGAGCCTCCTGACAGGCAACTAAATCTACTGCTGTCAGAAGTTGGGCACCATGTTGAAGTCAAAGCAGAGGCAATGTGGGAACAGAGGACTAGAAGGGATTGTCCGGGTCATCAAATCCAGTTTTCTACTGTTGTAGACATCCATGTTTCATAATCCCTTTCATTAAGTTACCAAGATCTATCTTAAAACTAGTTAGACTGTTTGCCCCCACCGCTCCCCTTGGCTGGCTGTCACAGAACCTCTTTCTTCTGATGGTTAGAAGCCTTCTAATTTCCAACCTAAATATATTCATGGCCAGCTGACGCCCATTTCTTCTTTCGCCCACACTATCCTGAAGCTGAAAAAACCTCTTCTCTCTCCTTCAGTCCCTTGATGCAGGAGATAGCATGTCTCATTTATTCATTCTGCTGCAGTATTCAAGTTAGGTCCTTTGGGTTTTTCTTCTATAGGGGCATCTCCATTCTCCAGCAATGCCCTTCTCCAAGCAAGCTGGTCACAATTTGAATTCAGCCTTTTCGACTGTGAATAGTGAGGTTAATCACAGGATGCCAGTGTGAGATCTTACCAGTGCCTTGTACAAAAGGGGCAACCCAGCCTCAGTTCTGCTGTGAACCCCTCAGTTCAGAACAGTGGCTCCAAACTAACCTGGCAACTCAGATGTGAAAGAGCATAACTGCAGTTGTATGAAAATGAACGCTACAATTCATAAGCAGAATGATAGTGCAAGCTAAGAAATATTTCTTACTCAGTATCCAGGCTTACTGAATGAAAGTTTTAGATTAAAAATGTTCCTTTGAGATTTTTCAATAGAATCATGATAGTGTCATTCTAATTAAAGCAGCCCCTTAATTAATTTGTCCTACGTGATGCTTTTGATTGCTCTCAGACAATGTGAATAGAGTATTCTATTTCAGATAGGGCATATATGAGATAACTTACAAGGAAATAACACATTTGTGTAAGGTGAATAATAAACTGAAACACATTAAAAATAAACCAGTCTGGAGTTGATTTAAAGTACTTAGGAATGGGAAATCCTTGTTGTACCAGTAGATGGCACAAATCAGCCTCGTTTGGTTTCAGAACATGTATAAAGAATACATTGAATAAATGATGAATTGAAATAATAATGTAATTCTTCTATTTATGGCAACTAGATGACAGAAAAAATATAAACAGGAGAGGAGCATTCATATTTTGCATTATATTGTGCTGGTGGGATTTTTGGTTAAAAAATTTATCTGCCAATGCATCTTAAGGGATTTTTACCAGATTTTGGCCTATTCAGACCTAAGCAGAAGTGCCAAGGCAGTCCGTGGGTTTGGATCTGGCCCTGATTTCACGAGTGAAAATCCTCTTGTTTTCTCTAGACACTTTGCCTTGCACAGAGAGCAGATTCATGTTTGTTTATTTCGTTGGTAGGGTGGTTTGTTTTTTCTTGCGAGAGAGAATACACTCTCACACTAAATCTTTCATTTCAGCTGTTTACATACCAGTTGGCGAAGAGTTTCATCCATTAAATTGCCAGCTCTTTTTAATTGGGCTGATTTTAGCTCAGGGCATTTGGTACTTTGGAGGATGGCTCTGTATCTTGGAAGGCACATCCCACACTGAGATGTGGAGGAGTGATTCTGACAGAACTCTTGCCTCATCCTCCACCCCTCCCTTGCCAACCATGTGGCCAAGTTTTTCATGGGGAATCCCAGCCCTGGTGACTGGACAGATTGGCTCCTTACTTTACAAAACAGGGCCATATTACGGAGCAAGGAGGTAGTCCCAGATCAGTCAGCTACCTCCCTGTCCTCTCAGGTGTTGACTCCACCCTGCTGACAACCGGGAATCATGGCCCATTTTCTCTTTGTTTCTGACCCTTTCTTTGTTTCTACCAGGTCTTGGCACTGTAGGTTCCTTTCAGGCAACATCACAGCATGTTTGCTTTGGAATTTTATTTTTCTACACAAGATCACAGCCTTTGCATGACTCAGTTGAAGATGCTTCTTGCAACAGGAGCAAATGCTAAAAAAGCCCCAAAAATTGATATATTAATTAGCCTTGTTTTAAAGTTGATTTTGTCAGCGTGACAGGATTAATTTGATTCTGTTATCCAGTACAAAGGCAATTCCAGCTCAACCCAGATATTCTGTAAAAAAAACAGGAACTGGAAAAGCTATTTTGGTAGGAGGATTCAGAACAATAACATAAGATCTTGAAACAATTTAGTTAACTGAAAGACTGATCAATAGTTAATTATTGTTGGGGTAAAAAAGCCCAAACCCTCTCAGCCTCTTTCTTCCCACGTAAATAAAACTGCAAAAAGTCTCATTTGAACTGTAGTGAGTCAATATTATTTGGACAGATATTTATCCAGTTATGAGGTAGGAGGATTCAGAACAATAACATAAGATCTTGAAACAATTTAGTTAACTGAAAGACTGATCAATAGTTAATTATTGTTGGGGTAAAAAAGCCCAAACCCTCTCAGCCTCTTTCTTCCCACGTAAATAAAACTGCAAAAAGTCTCATTTGAACTGTAGTGAGTCAATATTATTTGGACAGATATTTATCCAGTTATGAGCTGTTAAATGAGGACATTTCCTTACCAGGGAAAATGATACATCATGCTGTATAATAGAATTTTTTTTAAGAAAAGGAAAATAATTGCCTTTCTTCCATTCCTTTGATTTTTCTGTGTGCAATGAAGATATTACACTTTGTCCAAGAAAGTCAGTAGAGAAAGCAGGTTTTTTCCAACAGCATGTTAAAGTCAGGTTTGAGTTACATTCTAGCTTAAATGCCCTTTTATTCTTAAGTCCTAGAAGGGGCTGTGTTAGGAGCTCTGCCACAGTGTGTGTCACTGGAAACACTGTCCTGGAGGAGCTTACATGCCAAAGGAGAAGTGCTCAGGAGCTGTGTTTGTCCCCAACTAACTAAAAATTCCCCCAAAAGGCAGCACAGAGGTGAGGATGCTACTAATTACAACAGCCAGCAGCTGATGAGTTGTTGCTTGACAGCTCTGGGAAGGTGACTCTGACTTGGCTCAGGTGTGGAGGCCTTGGAACTTGAATTAAAAAAGAGATTTGTATTGGGAGCAGCAAAAATGAGGGAAAATAGTGTTTGTCTTTGGTGGCATGGGTGTCTGGTTATGTGGGCTGCCTCGGGTGGCTGATAGATGGCACTAGCACACGTTCTTGTTACAGAGGTGATGTGTGTCTGAGCAGGCAGGTTTCTCCTGGGACTCCTGCCTGCCTTGTTCTGGCAGCAAAATGTGATGGACAGAGGCTGCATATCCCCAGAGACTAAGCTCTGCCCTCATCCCTACTCTTGTGATGGGGTTTTAAGGATGGGAAAACAATTTTCTATTCATGTAAACAGGACCTTGTATTTCAATGCTTTTAAACTTTAAAGGCACTTTGTGATTCTTTGAGGATGAAGGATTTTGTGCAGATTTAATTACTGTTGTGATACTGCAGAGAGTCTGCACAGCACAAAATCCTGCATAGGCGAAACTGGGCTTAAACATGAGAACAGCCCTTCAGTGCAAGGCTTTGGATATTTTTATGGATGAGACTATTTTTTAAATGCTCACAGCAAGCAGAGGAAATTAAACTCAGTCTCACAAGACTCACTGTGCAAATGGAGAGAGAAAACACATAAAAACCATCCTGGATGATCATCAAAGCTTCATAATTATTTTTATTAGTTGTGCAGCACCACTTCTGATTGCATTGGCAAGCTCAGTAAAAGGCGGTGTGCACTTTACAAGGGATTAAGATGAAAAGAGGGTGTCTGCTTTTCCCTGTCCATGAGGTAGAAGGAGTTTCATGTACAAGGAGCTGGCGGGAAGTGGAGGCAGAGGGAGTTCCCGAGGAAGCAGTGCTGCCAAAGGCACTGGCATAATAATGGAAATGAAGAACAAGAGGAATTAAGAGCAGAGGTGTAGGCAGGGATGGACTTGTGCAGGGTCTGGAAGATTCCCTCTTGCCTCTGCTCATTTTTGGGCAAAGGCAGACACATCTAATCTCTGCTATGGAGTGTGAATATCACTCTTAAAATTTCTGACTGTATCTAAATGTATCACCTTAATTTTTTTTCCATGTGGCCAAAAACACAGACTGGGCTATCCAGGGTAGATACTAATTTCATTTTAAATCTGCTGTAGATCACTCATATTATTTTTACATGCTAGTCATACATATGCATACCTTGCACATGAAAGGGGAACCCTTGGTACACATGGCACCCTTGGCTCTAGTGTTCTGCTCACAACACCATTTGTACAGTGTGATTTATATTCATGGGGTTAATCCAGATATTAGCAGTCTAGTTGTTACAAGCATATTTATTTAAAGGAGTGAATGGAATTACAAGGATGATGAACTTAACCCTGGTCTTTCCCAGATCCTGAGATGGCAATGAGTTTTGGAGGGTGGTGTGAGATTGATACTAAGATACCCTTTGGGGAGGTTTAAAAGAAAGGATTAAAAAAAGGGAACTTCCTGAGAGTCCAAATACCATTTAGAAAACCCTTAGGACTAAATGAGAAGTCTGCCTCTTCAGGTAATGTTGTCTCAGCTGTACTTTAATGCCTCTGTGTACTTGCTGTCCAGGCTTCTGCCACAGGGCAAATCTGGAGAAGCAGGATATCTTATAGCACTGCTAGACTTGTAGCTCAAGGCTGTCTGCATGTTTTTGGGTCAGGTTTATGGTAGTTGTAAATGACAACCTTGATAAAGACACTTTAGGGATCAGCATGCTGGTTATCTGATCATGATAGAATGGGTTTCTGCCCTGTTATAGTCTGGGTGCTTTCAACAAAGAACTGGTCTGGGGATTTTTCAGTAATATTACTTTGTTGCTACTATTGTCTGAAGCTACGTTGAAGAGTAAATACCAATTTCTTTGTCCAAGATGGAATATCTGGTCTGAAATTCTTTATACCTGAGTAGCCAGTAGGCTAATACCAACCAAACTCCCTTGCTGGGTGCAGAGGGAGGGGGCTTGATAAATGACTTTCTAAATGACCTCCCAGAACCTCCCAGTAGCAGCTACTCTGCATCTATTTGTGGTCACATTGTCTCAATTGATAGGATGAGAGGAAATGACTTCAAATTGCCATTTCAGAATAGATATTAGAAAAAAACCTGCTGAAAGAGTGGTTAGACATTGAAATTAGTATGGGTGTCACCATCTCAGAAGTGCTCAAGAGGTGTTTGGATATGGCACTTGGGGATGTGGTTTGTGGTGATTATGGTGGTGCTGGGTTCACAGCTGGACCAGATGGGCTTGAAGGTCTCTCCCAGCCTTGATAATCACCTTCTGTGATTTGTTTCAAACTCAAGCTCCACTAAGGCCTGTTTCATGCAAGTACTGTTTTCTACATTTTCTCATTTACATTTCTCAGCAAAATGAAAGGTTTATATGGAACCATCATTTAGCAAAGAGTTATCTCCTTTCATCTGGTAAGGAAAGACAGGGAACACAGGACACAGAGTTTTGAGATGCTGGCAGGAGGTGATTATTTATACATGAGATCAAAATGTTGGAGGGGAAAAGAAAACATAAATGTGGAAGATGTTTCTCTTTTAAAATAGTTGATAATAGACAGTTTCTAAGTTTGTTTCACAAAATATTTTCCCAAATATTTTTGAATTTTCTGCATTTTGGTATCTTGTTTACTTCATATTCTCCTTTTTGTCACTTAGTACAATAAGGCAAGTATTGTCAATAGTATGTGAGCTTATTTTCCATCCTTTCCTTTTTTCGCTTCTACTTTCTTTTTTCCTTTATTCCCCTTAATTTTAGTTTTCTTTTTCTGGAACCTTCTAAACTGTTTAAGAATTATTTAAAAGCTTTTCTAGTTTAGGAAAGGCTGCAGGTAGTAAGGGGAAATAGTAATTTTATAACACTTGTTCTAGAACTTTTTCAGTTCTTATACCTTTTAAAATTAGTTTATATTTTCCTTATTTTCCCTATTATTTTGAAATGTTTTACAATTTTTTTAGTACTTCTAAACTGAGAAAATATTCAGAATCTATTGGCCTAAAAAGAGAAAACTTGTTTGTTGCACTCAGTGAGCAAAAAGAAATAAAGGGGATAGAGAAGAAATGAAAAGTCAACAGTCTTTCTGGAAAAAATCTGAAGACCTTGGTGAAAGTAAAATGGTTTCACATATGCAATATTTTCTTAAATTTATTTGGTTTTAAACATACAGTTCATTTATTTCTGTCTCTGTCAGTCCAAGGGATAATCTATATATACTATTTTTGAGGTTATGCTAGTTACAGATGTAATTCAAAATAAATACAAAACGGTAAAATTTGTAATGGTAAATCCCAAGTCAGAAGTTGCTTACAGCAGCACAAAAATGTACCTCATCTGACAGCCTCTTACACAATTGTGCCTGATCTAAGGCTCTACTGGTATGTTTAAAACTACTCAAGTTTATGTTGTGAAACAAATCTTGTGTTAGACATGCTCTGAATGTTCCCATGGTGTGAGCACACAAAATGGTTCTGCATAGCTTAGCTGTTAGGTACACGCCTGGTCTGTTATTGATGTCTAATCTCCATAAACAATTTTGTCTAATTATGATCTAATCTTAATCTATCTAATCTTAAATTGTATTTGATTTCCTTTAAACCCCTTTTTCTATATATTGTTTTAAAACTTTTTTTCTTACGTCATAACCTTTCTTGGCAAGGCTTGTGGATTAATTAGAGTAGAAAACTGCCATGCACATTGTAATGACTGTGACTTTAAATAATGTGAGCTTATGCTTGAATGACACTAGTTAACCAACTGAGATTGATAATTCTTTCAATGTGCAATATTTCATTAATACAGGTACTTTACACATTAATACAGGCATTTTTCACATAACAGAAGTAGCACGTGATGCTTTTTAAGGTAGTCTGCTAATCTAAAAATATGTGCTAAAGCAATTGATATAC
Organism: Acanthisitta chloris; assembly: GCF_000695815.1. NCBI lineage: Eukaryota > Metazoa > Chordata > Aves > Passeriformes > Acanthisittidae > Acanthisitta > Acanthisitta chloris. Next base: position 50,382 of record NW_008684123.1, read on the forward strand.
TCTGCTTGGTACCAACAACAGCACTGTTGACAGGGTTTGCTGCTCATCTATTTGTCTTCTCCCCCTGTCATCTCCCATAGTTTTGTTTCTAAGCTTTTTCACAGAGTGACAGACTAGTTAGGGTTGGAAGGGAACTCTGAGGATCATCTAGTTCAAGCCCCAAGTCAAGGTACCTGCCATACCAGTTTTTGGCACATGTTGCTGCTTTTTCATTGCCTGTATTTGCCATAAGTACCCTCCTAGGTGCTCTTGCAGTGATAGTACAGTAATAACTAATGTGTACAATTATTTGGAACAAATATCTATATTACCTCCCAACATTAATTAAAAATCAGTCAAATGCTGCTAATTCTAGTTATCATTTGTGAAAGTGGACAACTGTGATGAATAACTGAATGTTCTGGAGGGGCGTTAGTCAAGGCTGTTGCTGTTCTCATACTGAACTTGATCTGTCTATGTCTTTGGGAAAAAAAAATCAGTTGTGTTTGTTGAGTGGGTTAGACTGCACCGTTATTCTTACCTATTAGTTTGCTTGGTAAGGCCAATGAAGAACTTCAAACACAGTAAAAGGGGGAAAAGTTGTTCATGTGAAAAAGTCTGTTGGGAGTATAATTTCATTCCTGGTTGTTTTTATTAATGGTTTTGATGGGAGGTCATAGTAACACTATGTTAGCTTTTTACTGCCTAGCATCAAGAAAGATTGGTTACTGGAGATCTGATCACTTGTTGCATATGAAAATCTCATGGTTTGTGAAGAATTTACTGTTGATCAAAAAGCAAGGTGATTATTTGACAGCATATTACTTCTACAAATGTCTTTCTGGTGAATTTAGTGAGGTACAAAGATAATGAGAGAAAGATGGATCATATAAGAGGGAGTGAATGGACCAAGGAAAGACACAGAGAGAGAATGCACAGGTCAAGGGAGGTTATCCTTCACGTCTACTCAGCACTGGTGAGGTCACACCTGGAGAACAGTGTCCAGTTCTGGGTTCCCTAGTACAAGGGAGACATGGAGCTATTGCGCAGTGTCCAGCAAATATCCATGAAGATCATCAAGGGGGTAGATCACCTCTTATATGAGGAAAGACTGAGAGCTGTGATTGTTCAGCCTGTGGAAGACATGGCTCCGGGCAGGGATCTCATCAATGTATATAAATACCTGAAGGGTGGTTGTAAAGAAGATATTGCAGAGAATTTGAAGATTCTCAAAAGCCATTTGGACAGGGCAACCTGCTCTAGGTGACCCTGCTTGAGCAGGGAGGTTGGACATGGTGACCTCCAGAGGTTCCTTTCAACCTCAACCATTCTGTGATTCAGAGTAGAGGAAAAGTGCATGAGGGTGGAAGGAGAGCATGTTAAACAAGTCTGAGACATGAACAACATTGGATACAGAGCAAGCTAATAGGCAGTCCTGGGGAGAATGAACATTCAAAGTCAGAAGTAAAGCAAGTGCTCTCAGGATTTTTTGATCACCTCAGGCCCTTAGTACCACCAACCACCATGACTGTGATTGTGTGGATCAGGTGGACACTTTCTCTGTCTCAGGAGCTGGCCCCTCCCCAGTGATGTCCTTTCCCCAGTGAATATATCCAGGGAGCAAGGAAGCAATACATTGGTTCCTAGTGCTCCTAAAGTGGTGAAGTAAGGTCAAACAGTGCTTGACTTTCTGGTTAGAAGCATTGTGCAGAACACTGAGGAGCCAGCAGTTGCAGATATGTAAGTCACCTGCAGATGAGCAATTCCAGAGTTTAGGAATAGCAGTGATAAAGCCTTGTAGATAAACAGAGATGGGACTACGCCTAAAGGAGGAGAGAAAACAGGACGTACTTCTGCCGACGGTGTTGCTCCACCCAAAGGTTCCTGTTGAACAGGATATCCCCAAGTCCCTTCTGTGCTGTATGCAACAAAAGGGTTGCAGAAGGGAGTAAGAAGGGGAATGTCACAAAAATACTCAGCAAAACTCATAGGACGTGCAGTAGGATGTATGTATATATACGTGTACATGTGTGTACAGGTACACACATGTACCTACATACTGTATGGCAGGTACCAAGGAGCAACAGTGGGCAATATGGGTGTGACTATGTACAGGCATTTGTTCTAAGATGCAGGAGAGCAGAGCATTCCGAACAATTTTCACTGTGAGTGTCATAAGGCAAGATATTGCATTGATAAGAACTGCATAGATGTTCTGCAGTGCCCTGTGTACCTCTTCTCTCCTGGACTTCAAAAACAGTAGAAATACAGCTATGTGGCAAAGGTACCACATGTTACTCATTTCCAGTAGGTTGTTAGGAGAAAACTGAGAGACCTGTTGGTGACAAGCAGGATTCCTTATGTATGGCCCAGCTCTTATTAGTTCATTCATAGTGTGACAATGTGGTTATCCAATATAGTCAAAACCACATGTGTCTGATCAGCATCTTCATGATTGTCTCTGCATTTGTGTTATGGTCTAAACTCTCTTGCCAGATGAGATACAGGTTTCACTAAAGACTATGAATTACACACGGAATGAGTGATGGGAGAGGAGTGAGCTTTTTACCCTCCAGCATATTTTAAAGTCTACTTTTTGCTTGGATTGCTTGCTGATTTTCTGTTTGTTCAAGCTGGCTTATTCACTAGGCCACTGCTGCACTTCTTTCATCTGTAGTTTCATGTTCATGCATCAAGTGATTATAGTAAACCTTTTTTTCACTAGTGAAGACTAATATAGCTCTGTTCTTGTCATAGCAGTCTCTAGTTGCCAGTGCTGCAGTCAAGTATCATCCTTTCAGCTGATAGTGGCTGGGTGTAGTTGCTTCTCCTTTCATCCTCTGGGAAGTAAAAGAGACCTTCAGAGCATGGTAAGATGTTGGGAAAGTGGCCAAATACCTTCTCCTGCTGAGGAAAGGAATTCTGAGCAATGAAAAAAGCAAATGCTTCAACTGAAATGCCTTACAGATGCCTCATCTTTCTTCCTGCCATTTCCCAATACAGCTCTCTCACAGACTGTTACAAAGATATGCTGAGTTTCTACAATTCCTACAGCTAGAGAAGTGGTGAAACATTATGATAAATAAGGTGAAGTAGCAGCGAGAGAGGAGAATACTTTGCAAACTGCAAATAGATTAATCTTCAGTTGTTCTCATGCACAAATGAACCTCTGGTGCATAGAGTTTATATTCAGTCAGTTCATCTTCTTTGGTAGACAGGAGGTATTCAGTAGATTGGGTTTTTTTCAGTAGGGGCATGCAAAAAATATAGCTTAATTTTGTGCATGGTGGCTAGCTCAGAAGATCTGTTTGCTTAAATAATTTTAGTGTGCCTAGGATAAGCATCAGTTGGTGATGGCAGTGATTTGATGTTTTGATAGCTGCATGGCACTTCACTAATGACCAATATAGCTCTTATCACCAGACTTGACGTTTTTTATGGCTTTTGATGATATTATCAGCAATGGAGATGCCCATAATTGCAAACCTTTCAAGTGGTATTGCCTGATGCATTTGATGCAAGATTTCAACCTACATGAAAATAAGATACCTTTTCTTTCACAATGTTTTTTGGCTTTTTTACCCCATATTGTGACATATTCTGCAGTTAATTGTTACAGCACTAGGCAGAAAAGGTTAAAATTTTGGAAGCCAGTGAAAGCAAGACTTTGATTTTGTTCTTAAATCTCTGAATCATTTTGCTATTTGAAAAACCGGAAAAATAGATCAAATTGCAGAACTAGAGGTAATATGTAAGGGTCCTGAAAATTGCTTCCTTGGAGGTAATTGTTACTATTAGGAGCATCCTGGACAAGACACACATTGCTTGTTTGTAGCTGCCAGGAGAAAAGCAAATATCAGAAAAAAAGCAAAGGCAAGTAAACTGTGAGACATGTGGTTAACAGCTTTTTTGAGGTTGTGGCAGATGAGAAAACCTCCAAGTTATCCTAGAGGATCACTCTGGCTACAAGAGATACTCAGAAGTTATAAAAGCTTTAGGTAATTTTTTCCTTAAACTTCAATAGTCTAAGGCATGACACAGAAATTATCCCTTTGTTCATAGCCATAATGGTATCTCCTGGGATTCAACAGGTTTGCATAGGTATGCCTGAGATGGATGAGTTAGCAAATAGGGTCTGTCAGCCACTTGTGCACACATGTATCTTCATTGGGCAGACATATAGCTCCTCTGTGTGCCACATCAAGGTTTTTGAGCAAAGTTGTTTTACCTAGGAGGCTTGCACATAGCTGAGAGTGCGCCATCAGTCCTGAGTTAGTTTGTCTGTGACACTGAAGAAGATCTCTCGAGAGGGCACATTTTCTTTTGCAGTAGCATGACCTGCTTTGTCACCTGTGTAATCATGAATATACCAAACACGAGGATAGTGTATAAAGTGACAACAGCACAACTGGCAGTATTATTCCCTGATGCAGACTGTATCATTTGTATTGATGAGAAATCTGGAACTGAATCACTCCTGTTGTGTCTGAACTTTTGCAGTATTCATTATTTGTAGACATTGCATCCCACATAAGATTGACATAGACTCACTTCAGGAGATAGCACAGTGACAATTACACATCATTGCCATAGAGTATATTGCTTACAGAGACTATAGTGTTCTAAGTAGATGACTAATTTAACTCGTATTTGATATAGCCCGATTAACTATATATAGCTAATTTGATGCAATCAGCTCCGTAAGCAAAGAGCCTGGTTTCTTCAAAGTGATAAGATTCATCAGCTTGTTGGTTGTTTAACCTCTTAACTGCCTAAGAGAAAAGGTACATGAAATATAAAGGACTTCACTACCATAGATAGTCATCAGTAGGCCGTGGTTAACACAATAGGAACAATTAATCTGTTTTTTGCAAGTTTCCAAGCACATGACAGGGTTAGTGTATATCCCAAATGATGTATGATTCCTTAATGACTGGAACTCAGTATCTATACAATGTGTACCACATACAATAGTAGATCTGTAAACCCCTGTCTGTTGTCCTTCTATTCATGCAAAGATAATACAACTGAACATTGATGTGTTGTTCAGACAGTTTCTATAGATCACAGGTAGAGGTTGTCAGCTGCTGAGTGAAGATGAAAGCTCATTCTGTTCAGTGCCATGGTCTAGTAACAATGGTAGGGTTGAACTCGATGATCTTTGAGGTCTTTTCCAACCCAGTTGATTCTTTGATTCTGTGATTTTCCGTGTCCCTTACAATTCAGTATGGAGTTCAGTGCTGTCATAAGACCAGTCATTCTATGCGTAAACAATATTTTCATTCCATGCAGTGAAACAGCAATGGGTACTTTCTTGGAATCATAGATGCCTTCATTATGTTGGTAGCCCCATCACCGTTAAGAGCAACCTGGGCTTGGCTAATTATGGCATTGTCATTTGGCCTCATTTAGTTAACGAATGTAGTAGCAATATGGGGGGGTGGGGGAGAAGTACTACATAAATGTTAACTGTTACTGTTCTGAGGGAATAGCTTCTGGAGCAGCATTTAATTTGCATGTATTAGTATTGCGGTGGTGATTGCTGTTTACTATTTGCATAGAATTTGCACAAAGCACTTGGCAAAAGACGTGCAAAATACCTGACCTGGTGAATTGGTAACCTAATTTTAGGCAGGTTCTCAAACAAATTAGAAAAACAAGAACCGGAAGGAATGCAAATGTGAAGCTCAATGTAGTAAGACCATGTATTAAACAAGCTTTGTCATGTGTACATGGAAAATGGGGGGAAAGATCTAAGAAAACAGTAGTGTGGACAAGTATGTTATGACATCCCATCTACATTCACAATGTGGAAACCAGTAAAAGTCTAGTATATGAAAGAACAAAGTATTTAGCAAACCACAGAGGAGAAAACGCAGAAAACTCAAGGTCCTTTTGGTGGTCCACTTTGTGAGAGAACTTGTCATGTTCATGTTTCCTTTGACTGTCCTTCATCCACTGTCAAGCCTCAGCCAGGATAGAATTCTTACTGACGTTTGGCAGAGAAGGTGATAATCACAATAGTGGCCTGTAATATTCTTTATCAACAAGGACGTAGGAATGAATCACAAAGATGCTTGCTCATCTAGATGTTGTTACTGCTTTCGAGTGCTTAAGGGTGCCATCTTGCAATATTGGTATCAGTAATTTCCCTTTCTATCTTCAGTGAAATCAGACGTGGTTCTTGTGCCATATGTATTTAGCATGCTTGTTCAAATTAGCTCCTTGGGCCTTGCATCTTATACTACATAGTGGTACCTTATAACTACTGTGGATTTGACTTTGCTAATCCCCAATATACAAAAACCTATGTCTAGGAACTTTCAGTTTTATTAGAGAAAAGAGGAAAGATGAACGTAGGCTGGTAGATCAGCAGCAGCAGCAGTGAGACTCTACTGACTAGTGTGATTGGCACTGTTCTCACTGAGTGAACATTGCAACTGTATGAACAGAGTAATCTCTCGTCTATACTGTAGAAGCATCATAACAAAGGAAAGTGTAAGGAAGAGTTAAAAATAACAACTAAATAATACAATTATTTAGAGTGGAAAAGGCCCTTAAGATCAAGTCTAACCACAAATCCATGTCCCTAAGTGACACATCTATGCTTCTTTTAAACACCTCCAGGGATGGTGACTAAACCACTTCTCTGCTCAGCCTGTTCCAATACTTGACAACCCTTTTCATGAAGAAATTTTTCCTAATATCCAAGCTAAATCTCCCCTGGTGCAACTTGAGGCCATTTCATCTTGGCCTATTGCTTGTTATTTCAGAGAAAAGACCAACCCTTACCTCACTGCAACCTTTCAGGTAGTTGTAGAGAGCTATAAGGTCCCTCCTGAGCTTCCTTTTCTGCAGGCTAAATTCCCCCAGCTCCCTCAGCTGCTCCTCATAAGACCTGTGCTCCAGATCCTCCATCAGTTTTGTTGTGCTTCTCTGGACACACTCCAACAGGATTTTAGGTATGGCCACACCAGTGCTGAGTATTTCAATCACTGCTCTAGTCCTGCTGGCCACACTATTGCTGATCAAAGCCAGGATCCCATTGGCTTTCTTTGCCC
>NW_008684123.1:57501-58688 GCF_000695815.1 Acanthisitta chloris
TTTCCCTAACCTGTGTCACTGAATGGGGCTGTTGTGACCCAAGTGCAGGACCTGGCACTTGCCTTGGTGAACCTTATGGAATTGGCCTTGGTCCATTGATTCAGCCTGTCCACATCCCTCTGCAAAGCCATCCTATCCTCCCACAGTTCAACACTTCCACTCAACTTGGTGTCATCTGCAAACTGATTGAGTCTGCACTCCATCACCTTGTCCAGATCATTGATAAAGATATTAAACAGGACTGGCCCCAGTACTGAGCCCTGGGGAACATCACTTGTGACCAGCTACCAGCTGGATTTAACTTCAGCTGGATTTAACTTCATTCACCACCACAACCCTTTGGGCTCAGCCATCCAGACAGTTTTTTTCACAAAGCAAAGAGTATGTGCATCCAAGACACGAGCACTCAGTTTGTCCAGGAGAATGCTTTGGAAGATAGTGTCAAAGATTTTATTAAAGTCCAGGTAGACTGCATCCACAGCCTTTCCCTCACCCACTAAGTGGGTCACCTGGTCATAGGAGATCAGGTTGGTCAAGGAGAACCTGTCTTTCATGAACCCATGCTGGCTGGGCCTGATTGCCTGGTTATCCAATACATGCCATGTGATGGCACTCAGCATGATGTGCTCCATAACCTTCCCTGGCACCGAGGTCAGGATGACAGGCCTGTAATGTCCCAGATCCTCCTTCTGGCCCTTCTTGGAGATGGGCATCACATTTACCAACCTCCAGCCATCTGGGACCTCCCCATTTAGCCAGGACTGCTGCTAAATGATTGAAAGTGGTTTGGCAAGATCTTCCACCAGCTCCCTCACTACCCTTGGGTGGATTCCATCCGGTCCCATAGACTTGTGTGTTCTAAGTGACGTAGCAGTTTACTGACCCTTGGATTATGGGGCCTTCATTCTGCTCCTGTCCCTCTCATGATGTTTCTTTAAATCATGAACTCTCTGTATCTGAGATTATGGTCTTTATTTTTAGCTCAGTGGCAATCATGATCTTGTGATTTCTCTGGATTCCTATGGGGCTGAAATTCTTAAGGGTGGTGACACAAGCAGAATAACAGAGGATAGTTAGCCAGACTTAGTATTAACGTGTCATGTACACCAAAACAGACCCTCTGAAGGAGAATAGGTTTCTTAAGAGAGCAATCTTCCTGAAAACATATTTACTTAAACATGCTGTAG
>NW_008684123.1:58708-68911 GCF_000695815.1 Acanthisitta chloris
AGATGCAGATGCTGAACTCTGGACTTCAACAGGCTAATGAGCTATGGGGATGACCTGCATTGCACAAGTTTAACTGAAGGTGCAAAATTGGAGGGTGGTGCATTGACTAGATTCTTCAAGGATTTGTTCAGTGAAAGACCAAGTGATTGTGATTTCAGCTATCAGTTTGGTGAGTAGCGCAAAAGCAGATGTTCAACCAGAGTTTGTTGCAGAATGACATCTTTGAGGGACACATTGAAGGAATAATGAAGGAAGCCAAGAAAAAGCCAGAGGAAATCCTAGAAATCCAAGGAGAACAAAACTGTCTTTTGCCCTCAAGCCTCTGGATGCCCAGTTCTTTATATTTTGTTTAGTTTGTATTAATTTAGGGCTAAGTCCCTGCAGCTATGCAGAACCCATCACTCCTGCCCAAGCTTCCTGTTCGTTACTAATGTCACTCTATCCAGCCTCTGAATGTGATTTCCTTCCTTGAAGGCCTGGTTTCCTTTGTTCTGCTCTGCATTTCATGCAGAGTAGTTATTCAGCTGGATTCTTTAGACTTTATCCAACTGATTGTGCCAGAGCTCTTTGAATAGGTTATCATTAAAGTTATAACAACCAATTATTGCGCTTTGTCTGGGAAAGATGTGATACAGCCTTTGTAAACAAATGGTGGATTCCCCATATAATGAGGTCTTCCATGAGTTCTATAACAACTGTGTAACATGAACTAGAATGTACACATTGTGCACAGATTCTCTCCCTCCTTTCCCATAAATCACAGGTTAACAATGTACCTCTTGACTACAGAAGAATTATTAAATATTCCAGTAAAAACAGTTTCAGTTGCAAAGAGAGGGAACCTCACAAGGAGAGAAGCCCCAGGTAGAAACTATAAAGCTTGTGTTCAAAGAGCTTCAGAATGCAAAGAAGATGGAGCGATACTGGTGAAACAAGTTGGCTCAAGTTGGATGTTTTTATAATGGGAGTGGTCAAAGCCAGCTCAAGTGAGGGAATAATCTGAGGGAGAGTGAGAAGTTAAGCATGGTAAAAGGGAAGTGATGAGGAAGTATATGATGGAGATCAGGACAGACCATGCTATAAAAAGCATGTGGAGATTGGAGCACACAGGAAGAGGAAGTAGCTGTCCAGATACACATTGGTCTCTACCTGAGTCCTATTGGTCAGGAGTTACCACCGGATTTATCAGTGAGAATCGTGCAATCTCGTGTTCCTTTACGTGTTAGGAAGCATATGGCATACTTCTGCTGTTACCATAATGCCAACTGGCAAGTTATGGGCCTTTGCTACAGCAGATAGTATCTTTGGTCTTCATGTTGTTTGTGCCTTACATTGCTTTAACTCCTTTGAAGTTGGCATTGGCGTGTATTTTAGCCATTTGTTTCTGCTGCAGGCTTTATCTTGCGGCTTGACCTCTTTTCATGCTCTTTGGGCTGTGCCTTCCCCCATGACAAGGGTGTGGGCTGGCCTGTTAACTTCTGCCATAAACACATTCCTTCAGGGTGGTACTGAGGATGAAGCAAGAGGTTAATAGGAACTTCTTCAAATAACTACAGAGTTTTGTATGGCGGGATGTGTGCTGTGCTGTTGTATCCTATCCTGCTGTACTGGCCCTGCATGCCTCACTTAGGTAAATCTCTCTCCAGTCATTGATGTGGGTGTGTCTGTCACTCTGGCACTGGGAGGGAGTTAGAGCCAAGCCCTTCATTTCTACGTGGGGGTTGTCTGTCTAACTGTAGAGCTTGAACTTGGCTCTGTGCTGGTTGCTTTATGCCCTTGTATTGATACAAAGCAGATGATTGTAGCTTTGTGGAGGTCACAGCAGGTGGTGTTCTCTTTGCCCTTCCATACTACGGATCTCGAAGTAGTTCAAAGTGGTTATTGTGCTCTATGTTGTTGCATCATAAAGTTTCCTGAATGACCAGACATGTGCTTGCTTTTCAAGCCACAAAACTCCAGGTCAAAATGAGACAGATCTTGGAACATACAAAATTAATCTGCATGGAAAAAAAGTCGAATTAGCAAGTGAAGGCAGTGACGTAGTTAGTCAGCCAGTTTAAGACTGTGTGGGCTGGAAGATTCAGGCATCCAAATAAACACTCTTTTACTTTTAGGCTAATCCCTCTCTGCTCCCTCTTACTTTCCCCCTCCTTCCCCCTCTCCCCCCACCCCTGACTTCCTCTTCCTGTTAGCTACTAATTGGTGTAATACTATGCAGGGTATGTCTTTGATCTGAGGTATGTGGGTGTTGAGTAAGAAGAGTACATAAAACATCACTCCAAAATCATTTGGAGTGGTTTCTTTCTGTGATTCTACTCTCTTTTCTACCTAAGAATATCCTTTAAAATTTAAGACAATTCCTGCAACACTTAATGAGATAAGATAGTTGCTGTCCAAGGGTAAAAGCAATCTAAAGAGTCACGCTGTCAAAAGTCTGCCACTGGATTTTGATCTTCAATTCTGATCTGCTGTTAGAACTAAATATCAACTAAATATGACTTGACCTGTGTTATCAACAAAATATGGTTGCAGGTAAGTTCAACTGCAAAGTGAGTTTAGTACACAGATGCATGAACATCTATACTGATAAACACACTAATTTTGTGCATGGCAGTTTTACTTTGGTAATGTTTCACGTACAAATACAACTATTTGTGTACAACAAGAGCCTTTTTCAGAGCCATGAAGTTTAGTAAAAAAACAAAAAACAACTTTCCAAATCCCATGCAAATAAAAATGCCCTCTCAGTGTTTTGTCTTTGACTCATTTATGTGATTAATAGATGTATAAATCATAAGAAAAATGAAACATTATGTAGTTTGTCTTGTTAGCAGGGTTCCACAATCATAAGCTGGGTTTACTACTGAGGATAGTGCTTGATCATTCAGGGTATAACGTTTCATTTTTTGGGAGGTCAATATCATGGGCCTTGCATATCTCAGTTCTTTTTCATGCTAGGGACTTCTGAGTCCACAATTATTTAAAAATCAAATGTTTACATTTGAAAATCAGATTGTGGATTTCTCTTAGAAGAATCTAAAACCAGTTTTCAATTTTACAAGAAGGTAATAGAGTGTATTGTTTAAAGTAAGTTATAAGCAACTGTCTGCCTGGAGTTATATCTTCACGTAATGCTTCTAACTTTTCAGTTATTTGCAAGTGAAGAGTCTTGCACTTTCTATAAATGTTTCATTTTGTCTTTTCATCAGGTATAGTTTCCTTGTTTTCTTTGAAGAGGGAAAGAATATCCATCTCCAGGCAACCCAAAGGATACCTTCATGGACAAATTACCATGAGGCAAGTCAGGGTGTGGATTTACAGCATGTTACCTACTCCACCCAACGGCTTTTCTTTATGTTACATGTATGGTCTTTGCCAACCATCCGTTGAGGTGCAAACTACATTATACTAAATGGGGGTAAGATTACATGGGCATCCAAGAGAAGTTGCTGCTATGTAGTATAATTTCACAATCTGTGTTATCTCTTAGCAACTTGTTTGTGTGGTATACATTTGCCATAGCAGAAGGTTGTACACAAACAGAAAAGGAGCTTAGAAGGGTATTACTTGCAACCCAGTACTCAGTATCATCTTAGTGAGAGGTAAAGCATATTTGTATTTGTGTGTTGTGCAGTGTATTTGTTATTGTGAAACTCCTTCATGAGGTGAAATGTCCACCAGGACTATTTTGGGAAGACAATTTAGCCAAATAGTATTTTTTTTTGCCTTTTATTCCTGAAATATTTTTCCACATGAGTTAGAGACATTGATTTATTCAGTTATCACAAAAAGGCAAAGTAGTTAATATTATACTTCATGTATTACTGAGAGATTGGAAGAGACTTCTGCCTCTAAAACAGACGGTGATCTGTTTATCTCCTTTTACAAAGTTATGCATTAGATTTTTAATTCTAAAACAGATGGTGATCTGTTTATCTCCGTTTACAAAGTTATGCATTAGATTTTTAAAGAGAAAATAACACGACTATGAACAGTTTGATGTTATTTTGTATAGATATAAAACTGACTGTATGAAGAGTGGCTTACATGTTTTAATTCATTTTTAAAAGCCTCTTGTTTCCTCTTTGTCTCCTCTCCTTCTAACTTTTCCCCTGTTTTTCTGTTATTCACTCTAACTTGTTGCCACTCACCTTTCAATGGTTCACTCTGGCTTTGCTTAACATGTTTATAACACTTGCTCAATGTGTTTTTCATCAAAGAGGAGAGCAAAAATTATATAATATAGTAAAAAGAAATCCAATTAAATCCGTACCTATGCTTGTTAGTGCTGAAATATCTGTATCTGTGGCTTAATTATTAAATCCTATGATCTCTGGATATCTAATTACTGAACTGTATTTGTAACTTCAGATTTCCTTTCTCTTGTTTTCTTTATTGTCTTTTACTTCTGAAAAAAATTACAGATCTCAGTTTTCTGTACTATTATAAATGTTTCTGTATTTTCCAATCAAAATATTCAATTTTTCAATGAAAATGTTTTCATGTTTGTGAATCCAATTTTTTTAAAGCATTGGATCTGCAGTTTGCAAGGAATGGGGTTTTGAAAATGTTTGTGCATATAAAAACAACTGCCCTTTGCTCCTATAGTGCTCAAATTGCATCTAAGCCTGAATATAAGCTGATGAAAGCTCAAATTTCTTTGTGTACTACTAAATACCTTTGAGAATCTGACATCTTAGAACTTCATTCATTTTTGAAAATGGGACATAGGCTCTGAAAACATTGCATTTCTGAAAATATTACCTTATACCTTCCCATCAGTGTTTATTTTGTTGAGCCAAACTGCAGAGACTGCTGACTGTGGTTGCTCTATCTGAAGAACATGTACTTTGGCAAGCCCAGGTTTTCATTTAGAAAAGGCAAAAATTGGAAAGGGCAGTTTTAGAGGATCTATGAAGGGAATCCCATTTTGCTTCTAAACCCACTGGATAAGTACCTTAAAACAGGAAGAGGACAAAACCAAAATGTGTCTTTTAGTATTTGGGGTTATTTAGAAATATATATTAATAACTTGATGTGAAGAATAGCACTGTCATACCTTTTTATGTGTAATATACAGCCCATTTTTTTCAAGGAGCTTGTAAAAACTGAGCCAGTAATCTTGGAACTGATCTCACCACAAAAGCAGGAGCTGCTGTCTGGGCTTTTTTTTTCTATGTTGTATTGCTTGCACTGGAGTATAAGAACCACCTCGTTGGACACTGTTGTATTTATATATGTGAGTGACCACTATTACCCTGCAATAAATGAAAGATAACCTGCTCCTAAATGAAAAAAACCACCCTAGATTAGTCCATTTTTACTGCAGGACTTGAGCATATATACAGGAGCTTATCAGAGAGGATCTGGTGCCTGCAAACTTCGAGTCTTGCTTATCTTGCAGTAACCTGTTCTAAGTCTCATAGGTTCAGGAAATTGCAATAGGCAAGACTGCAAACAAAGCTTGTGATATATGATGGAAACTCCCTGAGATTGCAACTTGATTCCCTTGAAAAGTCATGAAAAAGCAGTACGAGTTGATGTTTTCACTGCTGACTTCAGATTGGTTTTGATTAGTTCCCAGCTTTTGTCTTTCAACAGCAAACGTAGGCTGAAACAGCCTTGCAGGTATTCGGACATAATGCCTTGAGATTGCGCCAGGCTGTGAACAGCTGAGGCGAATCGTGAAGTCTTGACATCATTTTGCCATCACATGAACCATTTGTGATTCCACACTTTGCCCTGCAGACAGTCTGGGAGGCAGGTGGAACACAGCAGGAGCTTCAGCAAGGACCCAATCCAGACCCTGCTGAAATCAGGGAGGAGAGAGGGCTGCTGTTGTCATTAGGTTGCTTGGATGAGAACCTCTCCAGGAAGCAGCAGCCACCACCACATCAATCTAAAATGTGAGTTCCTTTATCTTTCTTTCTGTTCTGCAGTTGCCGCAGCTCCTCCTGCTTTAGTAGCTGTTGCAGTCTCTCTTCACTTAACAGCTCTTGAGCAACTGTTGCTTTTTTCTTTCCTTTCATGCCACAGCCCATTATTAAGCAACTTTTAAAATACATACATACATAGATCTATAATATATACATTCTTCAATGAGTGGCTTGTACATTGATTGAAGGGAAAGAAGGGACACGTGTCTGTGGGAGGTTTCGGTCTTGTTATGGCCTGAGGAAAACAGAGTTACTCGATTTTCTTACTGTTTTCTTTCTCTAGAAGGTATGTCTCTTCCTTTCTGATACCGTGGATTTTTTCCTATCAAAGTCACATTTCTGATATCCCTACATGTTAGTCTTTTCTGTGGAGAGAGGGTTTGTCCCTGGTGTCACTCCATCACAGAGAACACTTGCTGGGCTGCTCAGGCACTTACTTGGCAGACAGGAGATGACAGAGGAAGGTGCCCAGCAAGATGAGACAGTGCCTATGCAAACAGGATCAGAAAAGGGGCATGCTGTTTGTGGAGCAATGGATATGCCCAGAGTAAGGATACTGAATCCCCCTTCCCACTGTGCTGTGCTGCTGAGCTGCCATCATGTCTCTACAGGACATCCTAAGCCAACTTTTCCCATGACCAGTGTCAAAGCATTCCACTCTCTGCTTGCAAACAGGTTTAAAGGCATATTTAGCAGGAAAAAAAAAAGAAAAAGGGATTTGGGGAATAATTGAGCTGAATCATTTGGGCCATACATCATCATCTAGTGTGTATACACGGCAATTATGATGAACACAATTCCCTTTTCATTTAGTACCACAGTTAGAACTCACATTACTTGTTCAGTGATATACCCCACAATTTTCTGTATCCTCTGAGTTTAACCATTATAGGTACAGTTTTCATCACTAGACCTTTTCACCTGCCCTCAGACATATTAGCCATGCAATGATGCTGCAAACAGGTCCAGTCACCCAGAACAAGTTTACTAGTTTCCCTGACTAACCAAGTTCAGTGCACCTCTGAGGTCCTTTGCCTTCTGGACATGTAGCTCCCTCTTCCAATATAATTACTATTGATTTCCATTGTCTATCGTCCCAGAGCTCATTGCCTAACAGAAACCTTTTCAGGCAGAGCAGCAATTCCTAGGTCCTCTGTCTGTCTGCCTTTCAGAATTTGGAGGTGGTGTTTAATTCTCAGCATATACGTTTGTCCTTGGATGATGATCTCCATAAACCACTGAACATGTGTTCAATAAGATCATTAATTTATTTTATAAGTGTAATTTTCATCATGATCATGAAGTGATGGATGCACTCAGCATACTAAATAAATAATTTCATTTCTTTAGAGTTGTGCAGGCCTAAAGTTCCCTTGGCTGTATCTTAAATACATTAAAGACATTCAGATTTTTCTGCTAAATTAAATATCTGCACCTGACAAATCTCATTCTGCTCGTTTACTCTTTTTTGGTAAACAGTGCAAAGTCCAGATCAGAATTCAACTTTTCAGTCTGTCAGAGTTCTGTCAGATATAATGGAGTTTGGTCTTCTGAGTACAACTGCAAATAGTTGCAATAGCATAGCTGGAAACAGCATATCTGCTGCTATGGTTGGTGTAATGGACCAGTAGCACAACTGCATGTGTAGCTGCAATGTTACACCCTAAGGCTATTTCACAGGAATGAAAGTAATACTTTGAAAAAAGCCCACATTGTTTTTCCAACCAGTGTGAATAAATCTGCAACTGCAACTTTCCAAACAGGAAGAAGTTTCTTCTTGTGAAGTGTCAAGCATGCCTTGTTCAAAAATATGTACATTTAAGTCCAAAGTATGTCCCTTCAAGCGGTCACCTCTCAGATATAACCTGCATTACACAGAGTGTTTCAACCAAGGATGCATGCTCAAGTTTTTGCTCTGTCGTTTTGTTTCATTTCCCTTTCCAGTGAGTTCATTGCTGTGGGACTGGAGAAGAAGTGTATTTACATATTTTCACAGACTCTGCTTTCAGGAAGCAGTACACTTTTCCCCCTCTATTTATTTATCCACACCTGTAATTCACACATTTTCTCCCTGTGCATCAGTTTGTTGCTGCAAACTTTGAATTTCACTTGTATGATTTCCCCTACCCAAAGTTTTTTAGTTGCAATTTTAGAGTTTTAATCATCACATGGGTCTGTGCACCAGAATCCAATTTACAATGAGCAATGACCTCTCTGTTTTATAATTACCAGTAATTCATCTCCTGGTGCAGCATTATCTAGTGCTTCTATATAAAAATCCTTTGAATTAGTAGTCAGAAAGGACAAAGACCTTACCATGTTATACAACTGCTGTGGCTTGTAAATTCTTCCAAAGTTGTACAATCAATTACATTTTTGCTTCTTTCTTCATGTTGTAACATCTGCATTGCCTTGGCCTGGTTGTCACGGAAGGCATTATGACCTGGTCTTGCCAGATTTGCTTACTTCCCAGAGTATGTCTACTCTGTGTAAAACAGCTCTTTGCAGAGGTTTCTAAGGAAGCCCTGGATGAGCTAGGTCAGGTACCAAAAGCAGTGAAGTCCTGCAGTGTGGCACACTGGTACTGCATGTATCTGTCTGATTGGAGTTCCCATTTTGGTACTACTCTGGATTCCCAGTGCATATCTGAGACACAGCATGTGAGGTGCTGTCTTCAAGATTAATTCTGGACCACATAACTTCCCTTAGGGCAGTATTAGAATGTTTACCTAGGGCTGTTCTGAGTTCGTTCAGAAGTCTTTCTCTGAGCTTTGCTGTGTGTTGAGCTACATTGGAAGGGGTTTTGGGGTGAAAGAATTGCTGTTTGTGCACAATTTGTGCAATGTGATATCATGCTGGACGCCTAGGTTTGTTTGGAGTAAGCTGTGTGAGTATATAGCAAGCAACTTGCTGTGCGCAGCTCAATTGCCACATTTGAGCAGTAGCACAGCCACGTCAGGATAATTAACTAGAAGTCCAGAGGCCTGCACAGTTTCAGCATCATGTCAGTGCCTCAGTTGCCTTGCCTTCAGTTCTGGGATCATCAAGTGTAGCAATCAATCTAGGGTTACTTCTGCAGGTGGGAAAGTTTGCATTTCAGCCCTACTTTCTTGCAGCTCTTTTCTTAGCTTTATTTTTCCTTTGATCCCACAGTGAAAAGTCTCCTTTTCACATTCCAAACCTACATGGAGAAAAGTACTTTTTGCTTTGTGAGACACAGCTTCTTACTTGCCTTCTTCAGTTTGTAAAGTCTGAGGTGTCACTGCATGCCTAGCAGAAGTAGTTCTAGAAATTATACTTCAGTTCAGGTTAATCTCTCATGTTTCCCTCCTGCCCCTGGACAAGTGCTAATGGATCAAACACCTTCAAGTAGACCAAATGAGCAATAGTTGGTTACTAAATTCTTACACCTGTTTCCAGAGTATTTAGATAATTGATACTTAACAGTATTCAGATAACTCAGGATTTAACCAAACTCTTCAGAACTTGATCTTGTCCAAAAAGAAAAAAGGATTCTCTTATGATGACTGTCATTCTCTTCCCTGGTTGATGTTGTTTGTGCTGACAGAGTGAACTGCTGTCTGCACGTTCTCTAAAAAGTAGCTGTTGATGTTTCTATGATGATGTGAAATGCCTTGAGATTTATTGATGAAAAATGTGCTAGTGTCTGGTGCCTGAGCAAACACTTTTTTTTTTTTTAGGTGTATCTTTCTAATGTAATGGAAGAGTAATACACTTTGGATTTGCTGTTAGCCTGACTATCTGTGCAGGAGAAAAACCCTTTAGTTTTGTTTATTTTGAGAAAGCCATTCAGAAGGGAAGTCAAACCTGGAGAGAGGAAATAAGACAAAGGAATCAAGATATTCTTGGAGTGGTTGTCTACATATGGTTTATTAATTTGATATTGAGACATTTCTCTTTGTGGTGAGATGTGAATCTCACTTTGAATATAGGGAGATTTTCTCTGTAGTGATTTTGCCTCCACATTTATTTATTAAGAGCTAGTGATAAGGACTGACAGCAGAAAGCCACCAACTCTGGTTTCTGCTATCAAGGTGTTAGTGTTTTGAGAGGAGACTGTTGAAATGAAGAGGAATTTTCTCATCAGACAGCAACTTAAAAGCTGCAAAAATTCACCAAAGGCAGATCAAAGAAAATTTGCAAGGGCAAACCATTAAAATTGCCAAAGATATGAAGTGTGGGACAGTGTTTCACAGAGCTTTTGGGAAGAGAAAAAGGAAAGGATTTTAAAAGTCTTTTTTTGTAG
>NW_008684123.1:68941-69969 GCF_000695815.1 Acanthisitta chloris
GCTGAGGAAGAGGCTAATTTCATGGGAGGACTAATCCCCTGGGCTTTGAGGAGAAGCGATGACCAGTAAAGCAATACCAGGTCTTCAGTGTGATATTTCTTCAGCTTTCTTGAGGCAAACTGCTACTAAGTTCTTGTCCTCACCTCTTGCCCTTTCCGTTGTGTAATGCTGATCCTAAAGGAGATGCTGATGGTGAGGGCAAAAGGTGACAATGGAGCCGAAGCAGATTTGATGGTGGAGGTGGTGTCTGGCACGGGGTTGGTGCTTGGAGAGCTTGTATACTGGGTGGGGGACTTAAGAGTAAAGTTGAAGAGTAAAGTGTGTTTATTTGTTTATGTATAGCACAGGTCCTTGAAGAGTGAATGTAAGCAAAATGTGACTTTGATTCTGCTGGCTGTGGAGAAGAAGGAGATTGAAAATTAAGGGAATCATTGACCAGGACACTGGGGACATATGTGGGCTATTGTCTGTTTCATGGGGTGATTAAAGAGAAGATTGAGAGATTGAGAAAGATCTTTGGGGGGAACAAAGTAAAAGAAGAGAGATTGAAAGAAGAGAACACTTCAGCCTTTGTGGTGTGGTGTTTGTCAATTGTTTGGTCTGTGTTTCCCTGTTATTTCTTTGTAAGGTAGCTTAAAATAGACAAAACCATTCTATTGGACTCAAACACTGCATGCTGGTGAGGATCAAGCCCAAGCAATGCTGTCAGGGTGAGGCTTTCAATTGGAGGAATGCTTTGGATAGTTTTGGGAACAAAAGCCATGGACATGCCAGCCAAGTCCAAGCTATCCAAGTCTTTGATAGTTTAGTGAATTCTTCAACCTGTTTGTTGCGTAGTGTAATAGATTTACTGCAAGGAAATCCTGGGAGTAAGGGGACTGTGAAAAGTCCCATAACTAAACAGAGATGCCTTGGAGTGCTTTCTTTCTCTGTAGGTCATCTCTAACAGTGCTCTAGTTCATAAACAATAATTTATAAGAAATTTCTCATGATGTGAAATATTTATAAAAGGTCATATTTTAATTATT
>NW_008684123.1:69986-116931 GCF_000695815.1 Acanthisitta chloris
ACCTTACTGTTTGCATAGGCTGCGCACTCTCCCCTATTATGTTTTCAGGAGAAAGTATTGCTAGGTCCAGAAAAGAACAACTTAATGTAAATTTGTTTTCAGTCCCTGTTGCCTCCCTCTGTAATTATGGTTATGAGGAAGTGCTTTAGTTTCAATGGGCCAACAAATTAAGAAATTCTTCCATCTCTTTGAAGATACATACACACCTGGTATCTGTGGTTTAGCATAGGCTAAGGAGAGGCTCTGGGGCCTTGTTTATGCAGTAGAGTTCCCTACTCATGCCACCGGTAGTTACTATATATAGCAAAGAGTGGAACCTTGCATAAACAAACCTCTTTCAACCTCTTTGCTCAAAGCAGATGTATTTACAGTAAATTTTGCCAACTGGGGCTTAAGTACCTATGAACAATTCAGTGCTAACTATGTAAGAGCCATAGGAAGGAACCTTTAGAAAAGCCCCTAATGTAAGTGAGGAAACTTCCTGTTCACTATCCATATCATATCTTCAACACATGCAACGTTATTTTGGAATATTCCTATCCTCAAAACTGAACAAAATGGCTGAATTATTATAAATCAGTATTCTGTTTTACTTAAGATGCAAATTTTTGTTTATGGTTGTTGAAGATTTTTCATAGAATACAGAAAACATACAGCTAGCTGGGTCAAGACCTGTTACCCTTTCCTTTACCTTCCTTCCTCTCATGGCTTGACACTGGGAACAGATGAAAGAAAAATTTGGATTTCCTTTAATATTAGTGTCCAGAGATTCACATTATTCATAGAAATTGATCCTATATTGATTTTCTCTGCTTTCTTTCCAATCATAGGGCAGGCTTTTCCATGTTCATCAACAGGCTTTCTCCTGCAAGTGTTCTGAGGTGTGGTCTAGGTGTGTTCAAATCTTAGTCATTCATCCGTCACCTTGTCATTAGTATGGCGTCTGTATTTAATTGGGCTTCCTTCCTTCCTTCATCAGAAATCGGGTTTTATATACCATGAAAACTGCAGCCCATTATTAAAAGTTAGCTCTAAGTGAGATTCTTGGCTCTTATTTATACAAGAAGCAGTGAAAATGATATCTCAAATACTCTTTCAGATGAGTTGTATGTGTGAAGAACATACTGTGTGTGAGTCCAGTATCCTGCCTCAAAGCCTTCTATTTCTCAAGTTTTAGGTCATAACTAACCTATTCAAAGTGGGTTTTTTTGCAATCTGTTGAGTCGTTTGATAGGTTGTAATCATCAGCAGCTTTCACTGGTTGCATCTTTGCCTCACAGAAAATGTTGTTATTGTGGCTAGTATTTCAATCATGCTTAGAAACAGCATCAAGATGAACACTCTGTGTTTTGTATAGTAAGGCTTGGCCCCTTCCCAAAAATGTTTGCATTTTGAAGGGAAAAAATGAGAAAATGAGCAAAAAAAAATATACTAGTTCTAGAAAATTATATGCTGTGCTCTGGTGGACACCAAGTTAACCATGAGCCAGCAGTAAACTCTTGGAGGAAATGCAGACAACGACACCAAGCTGAGTGGTGTGGTTGCCACACCTGAAGGACAGGATGCCATCCAGAGGGACCTGGACAAGCTTGAGAAGTGGGCTTATGGGAATCTCCTGAGGTTAAATAAGACCAAGTGCAAAGTGCTGCAGTTGGGTCAGGGTATCAGTACAAGCTGGGGCATGAAGAGTTTGAGAGCAGCCCTCCTGAGAAGGACTTGGGGGGGCTGGTGGATGAGAGGCTGGACATGAGCCAGCAATGTGCACTTGCAGCGGAGAAAGCCAATCATGCCCTGGGCTGCATCAAAAGGAGTGTGGCCAGCAGGTCCAGGGAGGTGATCCTGCCCCTCTACTCTGCTCTGGTGAGACTCCACCTGGAGTGCTGCATCCAGCTGTGGAATACCCAGCATAAGAAGGATGTGAACATGTCCAGACAAGGACTACAAAAATAATTAGAGGGCTGAGGCATCTCTCCTATGAAGAGAGGCTGAAAGAGTTGGAGTTGTTCAGCCTGGAAAAAAGGTGATGTAGGGGTGACTTAACTGCAGCCTTTTAATACCTAAAAGGTCCTACAGAAGAGCTGGAGAGGGACTTTTTATAATAGTAGGAGGTGGCAGGACAAGGGGAACTGATTCCATCTGAAAGAGGGTAGGTTTAGACTAGATATAAGGAAGAAAGTCTTCACCGTGAGGGTGGTCAGACACTGGAACAGGTTGTCCAGAGAAGTTATGGATGCTCCATCCCTGGAAGTGCTCAAGGTCAGATTGGATGGGGCTTTGAGAAACCTGGTATAGTGGAAGATGTCCCTGCCCAGGGCAGTGGGGTTGCAACTAGATGATCTTTAAGGTCCCTTCCAACCCAAACCATTCTGTGATTCTATGATTCCATAGTTCTATGTACTTGAGCTGCATTAAGAAGAGTATTGCCTGAAGGTCAAGCCAAGTGATTCTTCCTCTCTCCTCATCCTTGGTGTATGCATTTGGAGTGCTGCATCCAGTCATGGACTCCACAATGCAAGAAGGACATGTACTTACTGGAGTGACTCCAGTAAACTGGCACAATGGTGACTGAACAATGGCAGCATCTGACATATGAGGAGAGGCTGACAGAGCTGGAAATGTTTAGCCCAAAGTAAAAAAGGCCTGTAGAGATCTCAACAATTTGTATAAATACCTGAGTTTTAATGAGACAAGATAGCCTCTGCTCATTGACATCCAGTGTCAGGGCAAGGGGCAACAAGCACAAATTAAAATGCAATTCCATTTAAATGTAGAGAAAACATGTTTTAGTGTCAGTGTTGTCAAACACTGAAAATGAGAGATCACACAGAGAGATTGTGGAGCCTCCATTGTTGGAGGAATTCGAAGCCCAGCTGGACACCATCCTGAGCAACTCACTGTAGATGACTCTGCTTTGAGCAAGGGATTGAACTATGTAGTACCCAGAGTTCCCTTCTTCAATGCTTCTGGCATTCTGCACCCAGGAGTACAGCTAAGCACAGGTTGCCAGTCTGATGTGACCCAGCTGAACTTGGCACATGATCAGAGGGGCCCGCTCCCCACATCTCAGATCACAAGATAGTAAGCTGATCTAAGGACTTGCTCTATTTAACACCCATGTTTCTAGGCTTCCACCCTCTGTCCCCAGGCCATGCTTGTAACTGGGATCACCTGCATTCAGTGGCATCCCAGCCACATTCTTCTTGCCTGAGAACAGGGCCATGCAAGTAGCCCAGGAGTCACTATCACAGCTCTTGCTGCCAGTGGATTCCCCATCTGGGAGTGGATACTTAGGAACACACATGGCAGCATTCACTAATGTAGCAAAACAGTGTTTTAAACCCTGCACCTATTTGAATCATCACTGGCTTCACCTGGAGACAGTCAATCCCAATCATGGATATGCAGGAGACAAAGCAGCCTAGGTCACAAAAATTCAGATTGTCCCTGTGCATCAAGCCTTGCCCTCCTGCCTTAGTGGCAGCAATGCTGTAGTCGCTGGAAATTATCTTCAAGATACTACTCTGAAGTAATTACATCTGATGATTCTCTTGTTCATAAAACAGTAGATTTGGGCAACTGAGATCTGTATGAATGTTTGATATTAAGAAACAGCAAGTTCAATTTGAGGAAAATGGGTTTGAATCTAACCAGCATGATCAGATAGTCATGAATAATAAAAAGTCACGTGTGAAACATATTCAGTAAAGTTAAGTGTCCAGTAAAACTAGTTTCGACATCATACTAATCTCTAAAATTATAATGTATGAGTCAGCCCTTAGATGATCTTAACCTTTACTAGAGGATACCCTGCTTTGTGTTCAGCAGCATAAACAACTGAGCAAGGACCTGTGCAGACCTGGCGAATACAACAGGACCCTTTTGGCTGTACTGTAAGTAATGCAGTTTTTTTTCCTGTGGAAAATTTTTTGAACATTATATGCAGGACAACAGTTTTTGAATAATCAATTCAGAAATTATCCTGTTCATATTCAAGTTTTTTATTGTTTTAGTGAGGTTTGGGGGGGATTTAAAATAAAAAAATAAGTTCTCTGTGAGATAACATGTTTATATGGCATAACTCTCCTTAGGAAAACTGCATTTCTAAATGTTTTAAATGAAGCAAATTGAGAGCAATAACAAATGTAGGACATGAAATGAAATGGAAGTGGAGACTTAAGGATTGGTCTCTAAAGCATCTAGAGAGTTTGAAAAAAAAAGAAACTGTGGCTAAAATAATTAGAGTAAGAGTGATGGTGGAAATCAAAGAACTTATATTGAAATGTGTTCTAGATATGCAAGTGAACTGTCTGAAAGTGGTTTGTCATGGGCTTCAGGCCCTTCATAACAACAGTAGTATTTCTATGTCCTCCACATTCAAAGTGGAGGACATAAGGAATTAAGGAATATTTAGGGCATCTATTAATAAAGCAGAGGTCAACATTCTGAGTTCACTGGGTTTGGAGAAGTGAGAGGCTTGAAAGTGGAGAACACAAATGTGGGGTCATGGTGGAAGCTGATAAGGGTTCAATGATTTTCCAAGGCAGAGTCTGCATTTCTCAGTGAAAGTCAGAAACCTAAGATATTTTTCCCCTTTGAAAATCCTTACATTTTCCTCTAGACAATACTTTTGTTTTATGAAGGTTTCTGTAGGTAAAATGGTCACATACCACAGGAGAATGTTCTGGATTTCCAGACATTCCACAACTTTATTTTCTTTTTCCATGTTGACAAAAGTTATTGATCCAGTTGTGATACATTATTAATTTCTAGAGGTAAAAGTATTGCCACAGATGTGGAATGAATGGTTTCCATGCTGCTCTGGAAAAGACTTTCCTGCTCTATTGGTGTTTTTTAGTATCTTTGTTCCTCCAGAATTCACTCATTCTTCTTCATCTTTAAACATTACAGCCTTCACTGCCAAAATCTCACTTTTCTATCTTTCTGATGATAAAAGACCATGATTGTTCTAGTATTTCCTCTGCTTTTTCTTTTATTTTTAGGTGATTCGTTTTGGTCACTGGGCTAGACATGCCTTTACATGCAGCAGGCACACTTGTTTCCATTTGCTATTCTGTGTACATACTCATTTTCCCTTTCTTAATAAGTAGCACTGTATTTCCAGGGTCTTAATAACATCCTAATCGCTATTTCCCTCTTTTGTTAGTTATGTGGAAGGTTTCTTTCCAGTTGTGCTCAGTTGTTCAAGCTTTATGAAATGGCTGTAAATGTTCAGCGCTTCCTCATTAACAAGTGCATTTACTTTCTCTTTGGTGCCTGCCTATGTGATTACATGCAGCCCATTCAAAAATGCACAATATTTTAACTTTCACAATGGAGGAATATTGTGCCTTTCTTCTGCTTTGATTTTTCATCAGTTAAATTTTCAAATTTGACTGATTATTCCTGACTGGCTCCCTTACTTTCTGCTCTGTAGGCCTGTACTTTTGATATACAGTTCTTTATCACTTAAAGCCACATTGTTTTTTCCAATGTTATCTTTTTAGTTTCAAAGGGACTGTAGCCTAACTTTAATGAGGGCGTCTTTGGTATTACCTCATCTCTCTTTGACTTTAATTTTATTATTACATAACCTCTTCAGTAGGTTGAGTAATTTTCCAGAGTCTGCTTCCTTGAAATAGAAAGCTAGTATCCCTCCATTCAAGTGTCTTGAAGTCACTGGTACTAAGATAACTCTGTATAGTGAAGGGGTTGATGTATTGCTAAATACAAGGTGGAAAGGTTTGTAAGCCAAATGTCATTTTTGTTCTATTACAGAGTCATAGAAACATGAAGATGTTGTTTTTCCTGTGTCTTTTACTTGTTGGAATTAATTCCAACAGTTACTGCTATGAGCCTAATCAGCAAGGGGTAAGAAACCAGAATGAAAGACGCCAAGAAAACCAAAACATGCCATGGCAGAGTGTAAGGAACAGTGTCTGTCAATTTGCATGTTGTTTCTACAAAGAGATTTCTTCTCGTGAAAACAGTCGGAATGTTTTCTTCTCTCCTTTGAGCATCTCTACTGCCTTTGCAATGCTGACTCTGGGTGCCAGGTCAGACACCCTGACACAGATTCTTAGGGTCCTTAGCTTTAACCCACGTCAGATTTCTGAAAATGAAATACATGAAGGTTATCGTCAACTCATGCAAATGGTAAACAGAAAGAATGGGGGGTTACAGCTGAACATGGGAAATGTTCTGTTTGTGCTTGACCGACTGAAGCCACAAGATAAATTTTTAAATAATCTCAGAAACTTCTATGAAGGAGAAGCTTATCCTATGAACTTCAAGAAGGCTGATCAAGCTCAGCAAAGGATCAATCAATATGTAGCAGAAAGAACAAATGGGAAAATCAAGGACCTCGTAAATAACCTTGATCCACTTACTGAAATTCTTCTTATTAGCTATATTTATTTTAACGGTAAGATATACATATCACAACCTTCTATTTCATAAATTGTTTCCTCAGGTCAGTCTTGGACTTCATCACCTTTTTTTGCAATATGGTTTTGCGGATGGACTCATATCTTATTTTCTTTTGGTCCTCACTTACACTTAATTACAAACAAAGCTATTGGAAATTATCTTCTGCTTGACACTGATGATAAATCCTAGTAAAATATATGGCAAATTTTTCCATATCTTTTAATATATAAATTTCTATGCTGAAGATGAAATATACATTGCAGAATACCTTTCTAGTCAGTAAAGCCTCTAAAGTCCTGTACAACCTAGTGAGGTTCAAGCACTTTCTTAAATGCTTTGCTGGCTAGGAATGATTTGAAATCCACTTCAGCTGATTTTTTTTTTCAGCAAGTTCAGAGTTAAATTCAAAGAACACTGTTAAAGTAAAACTTAGTATCTTACCAAACAGAAAATACCTACTCAGAATACCTTTCTAGTCAGTAAAGCCTCTAAAGTCCTGTACAACCTAGTGAGGTTCAAGCACTTTCTTAAATGCTTTGCTGGCTAGGAATGATTTGAAATCCACTTCAGCTGATTTTTTTTTTCAGCAAGTTCAGAGTTAAATTCAAAGAACACTGTTAAAGTAAAACTTAGTATCTTACCAAACAGAAAATACCTACTCCATAGTTTTGCCATTACTGAGCATGTTCTTGTATCCAAAACTAAACATGCAACAATAGCTTTAGTTTCACACTCATGCTCTCCTTATTTTTTTACTAACTATACCTTTGCCAATAGTATGTCTGTAGTCCTGATGTGTCTAGAGGCATAGGTTTAAACCTTTTTTTTTTGATTTGCAGATTCTAATATTTTCCAGTGAAGAGATGGACCCACCAGTATCAAATACAAGCCTATTGACAAAAAGCTTGTTTTTCTTAATTAACTTGTGCAGTCTGCTTAGATACAATCTACAGATCTTCCCAGAGCTATTCAGACTGCTGATCTAATGAGAAGAAGAGGATCAAGGCTGTAAGGCTCAATCAGTGGTCTAATAACAGATATTGCATCTTCTTTCAAACCTGCTCTCTCTTGCTATTTGTATGCTGAAAACAAAACAATGGTACTCAGAAAAATAATATTCCATAATGTATTTGATGAAAATATCATCAAGCTTTTTAGTTGAAATGGGGATGATGTATTAGAGATTCTATTTTTTAAAAAGATATGTTGTTCTTTTAAAACTGTTAACCTGGATGCTTCCAGTCTCCAATATAAGGCTTCTCCTGAAAGAAATGAAGAGCCATATTTCTGGTTTGTTTTGCTTTTCATCTGTGTCTCTGCTCCTTGTATTAATCTTTGAAGATTTGGCAACACCTACATGGAGCTGATTGAAATACAGATAACTGATATTTCTTAATTCTCTTGAAAGCATATCTGTTTGTCTGAAATAATGTTTTCAAGATAGACTTTTACTGAGCATCAGGCTCATCTTTCAAAAATGGTAAAAAACCCTATTGATTTTTCTTTTCCTGAAAGGTGTTTGCAGAAGGAGCAATTTAGTAGCACAATGGGGACAAAAGCCTGAGAAACCTGGTATTAAGAAACCTTGTATTACAGTTAACTTTCACATGTTCTAAAAATAAGGTGTTTTTTTAAAAATCAGATGTTTTCTAACTGAAATGGTTTCCCAGCTCCACCAAAGGTGATGGACTTTCAGTTTTTGCTCCTCAATTTGAAAGAAAGTAGATTAAGAATAACATTAATAACAATAATATAACAACAATTTTTTATATTGAAACTGAGAGGGGGTTAACAATCTAAAGGCTGGGATTAATCTGGAGAGGATCTCTAAAGCTCAGTCAGCTCTATAAGTCTGTACTTCTAGGCTCTTGTCCACTGTTTATGCATTACAACCTTCCTTGCACGGTATTGTAACTCTCCTCCCTCTTTTTATCTGCTGTAGTGTAGTACAGAAGTCCTTCTCTAAGGACAAAAGTCTATCAATATTTTCCTGGCTCTCAGCCAGTAGGCATTTTATTCCACTATATTACAGCCATCCCTTATCAAGCATACCTCAAAGTTAATTTTTCCTCTTGACCACTATGAAGCATCTGAGAAAGGTGCCATCCCTAGAAAGTAGACCCCTAAGGTAGTAGTGAGCATAGGGATAGGAGTTTCCTTGAAATAGAAGGAAAGTATTAGTGAATATCATCTCTGTGTCATAAATGACTATCATGGTTCATGTTGGAAGGGACCTTAAAGATCATCAGGTTCCAATCCCCTGCCATGGACAAGGACATCTTCCACTTTGTTCAAAGACCCATCCAACCTGGCCTTGATCACCTCCAGGGATGGAGCATATAAAACTTCTCTGGGCAACCTGTTCTTGTGTCTCACCACTGTCATAGTGAAGAATTTCTTCCTTATAGCTAATATAAATCTGCCTCTTTCAGTTTAAAGTCATTCCCCTTTGTCCTATTACTATCTGCCTGTGTAAAAATTCTCTCCCCATCTAATTTTTATAGGCCCCCTTTAGGTACCGGAAGGGGCTCTAAGGTCTCCCCACAGCCTTCTCTTCTCCAGGCTGAACAACCCCGACATTCTCAGCCTGTTTTCATAGGAGAGGTGCTCCAGCCTCTGATCATCTTCATGACACAGACCTGGAGTTGCTCCAACAGGCCCATATCCTTCCTGTGTTGGAGATCCTGGAGCTAAAGGCAGTACTTCAGGTGGGATCTCACCAGATTGGAGCAGAGGAGAAGAATCACTACCTTCAACCTGCTGGTCACTCTGCTTTTGACATAGCCCAGAATATGGTTGACTTTCTGGGCTGTGAGTATGTGTTGCTGGGTCATGTTGAGTTTCTCATCGACCAACACCCCAAATCCTTCTCCTGGGGGTGTGCTCTCAACTCAGCCCTTCTCCACCCAGCCTGTATTTGTGCTTGAGATTGCCCCAACCCACATGTAGGACCTTGCACTTGGCCTTGTTGAACTCATGAGGATCCAATGGGGCCACCTCTCAAGCCTGTCATGCTCCCCCTGGATGGCCTCCCTTCCTTCCAGCATGTTGACTGCACCACAGAACTTGGTGTTGACAAACCTGCTGAGGGTGCATTCAGTCCCAGTGTTTGTGTCACCAACAAAAATGTTGAACAGCACTGGTCCTAACACCGAACCCTGAGGAATGCCACCTACCACCGGTCTTGTCTTGGACATCAAGCCATTGGCTGCAACCCTTCAGATGTGACCGTACAGCCAGTTCGTATCCACTGAGCAGATCTTCTGTCAAATCCATCTCTCCAGTTTAGACATGAGGATGCCATGCGGGACAGTGTCAAATGCTTTACACAGCTCCAGGTAGATGACATCAATTACTCTTTTTTTAGAACAATTTGCCCTTAGTGAATCAGTGTTGTTAGTCACCAATCACTTCTTAATTGTCCACGTGTATTAGCATAGTTTCCAGGAGAATCTGCTCCATGATCTTGCCATGTCAGGTGAGACTGACTGGTGGTTCTCTGGCTCTCTGGGTATTTTTGCTTTTTAAAAGTAAGGGCTATGGTTCCCCTTTTCCAGTCAGTGGGAACTTCCTGGACTACCACAGCTTCTCAAATATGATGGATAGTGGCTTTGCCACCTCATCCAACATTTCCCCCAGGAGCTTCAGGTACATTTCATCAGGTGCCATGGACATCTGCTTCTTCAGGTTCCTTAGATGGTCTTGAACCTGATCTTCTCCTACAGTGGGAAGTTCTTAATTCTCCCAGTCCCTGCCTGTGCCTTCTGTGACTTGGGTGGTGTGCCTGGAGCACTTGCCAATGAAGACTAAGGCAAAAACCATCATTGAGTACCTCGACCTTCTACAGATTAACCAGGTTTCATTTTTCCTTCTGGAGAGGGCCCACATTTTCCCTAGTCTTTGTTTTATCATCATTATAACTATAGAAGCTTTTCTTATTTCCCTCCATGTCCCTGGCCATATTTAATGATATCACACGTCTAACTCTCCTAACCTAATCCCTGGCCCCTCTGAAAACCTCTTTCTATATCTCCCAGTTTACCTGTCTTTGCTTTCACCCTCTGCAGAATACTTGTTTGTCTTCGAGTTTGTCCAGGATCATCTTGTTCATTCTTGCAGGACTCCTGGCATTTTTGCCTGGCTTCCTCTTTGCTGGGATGCATCACTTCTGTGCTTGGAGGAGGAGATTCTTGAGTATTTATAGAATCATAGAATCTTTAAAGTTGGAAAAGATCTCCAAGATCATTGAGTCCAATCTTTGACCAACACCACTATGCCCACTAAACCATAACACTAAGTGTCACGTCCAGTCATTTCTTGAACTCTTCCAGGTATGGTGAGTCCACCATGTCCCTGACCAGCATGTTCAAATGCTTGACAAGCCTTTCAGTGAAGAAATTCTTCCTGATGTCGAACCTGAATTTCACCTGGAACTACTTGAGGCCATTTCCTCTTATCCTAGTGCTAATTGCATTGGAGAAGAGGCTGACCCCCACTTCACTACAACCTCCTTTCAGGTAGTTGTACAGAGCATGTCAATGTAGACAGTTTCCCCTTGACTAAGTGAGGAGCCTTTGGAAATTTCATATTGTGAAGATGACAGTGGTAAAAGTTTCTGATATTGTTATGTTTTCTTTCTTAACCCAGAGGTCTGGTAGAATTAAGCTGTTCTTGACTTTATTTGTCATCAGCCAAAGTGAGATACCTTCTCTCTGCAACTAACCCAGATCCCTTAATTTCTCTGGAGAATTTATACCTCATGTCACCTTCCACAAATCTATTTTGTTCTGGGAATAAGGAAAGGAGAGAATCTTCTTCTGAGCTCAGTTAAAGGCTGCATCATATGAGGCTCCTTAAAACTGTTGTCACATAGTAAAACTGCAAGGTAGAACACTTGATACCTCATCTAGATGAAGGATTTTGCAACCTACTGTAAGATCTGAAGGAGGGGTTTTTTTTACATCACACTCTACCTACTGTGTGTTGCTATTGAATTATTCTGAGGATTCAGTAAGATCAAGTGATCATTGCAAACTGGTTGGTCTTTGAAGCTGAAACAACTGTACCAGTTTCTGTCATCTAAGAATGTGTCCTATGGCAATATGTCCTATGGTTTCATGTCCTCAAAATATCCTGTAACTCTGTCTCTTATATTTCAAGCTGAATGGGAAAAACCTTTTGATCCAAAATACACTAAAAGGAGCAAATTCTTTGTGGATGGGAACAAGGCTGTTGAAGTCCCGATGATGTTTGGAATGGGCCTGTTCAAGCATGGCTATGATGAGCAGCTGTCTTCTACTGTGGTGCAAATGGATTACAAAGGAGGTGCTTCAGCATTTTTTATTCTGCCTGATCAAGGAAGAATGAGGAAGCTGGATAAAAGATTGTCTTGTGAACGTATGTCAAGGTGGAGGACATTAGTCACAAAAAGGTAAAATTCTATAGTTCTTGGTTCAGATGGTATGCAAGGAAACAAATGTGTTGGGCTATGACAAAATCAGGATAACATTTTTAGTTCAGTTAATAACCTATAGAAGAATTCCCACTGACTAAAGTTGAATCTGGCTCCCTGGTGTCCCTGTGTTTTCACATTCAGTACTGCATGCACTGAAAACCTTCACAGCTTTAGGACTCTTGCCATTTCTGCATTTTGTTTCCTATCTTCAACTCCCAATAAGCTCCAGTTTTTGGACTTTGACCTCTTGTCACTTTTTTGGGGGGAGGAGGTCTGCTGCCTTCTCCTATTTGCAAGTTAATTTCTAGTACTTCACCTCTTTTTTCTTGTATCTTTGTCCTTTTCTGCCTATTAAAATTGCAATAATTGCACAGTTAATGCTGAAATAAAGTTGGCAATTGTGAGGGCAAAGCTCAATGCCAGTATGGAGCAGCTGGCACATTGCAGAGCAACTGTGTCCAGGCTCTCTGAGAACTTTAGAAGGAAAAATGACACTCATTTCAAGGTAACTTTGAGTAGAAGGCAGAAAGATTATATGCTTTCTAAAAACAATTTTAGCCTTTCTTTACTTAGTGTCATGTATAGTAGTAGCCTTTCATGGGACAAAATATGTGCACAAGCATAGAGGCAACATTTCTATAGTATCAAGCCCTTGTGTTCATTCATGAATTTGGTGTGTCAAGTTAGTGATCTTCACACTTACACATTTTGGATGATCCCTTCTCAAGACAAAAATTACATCCTAATACAGAAACCCCAAACCAGTGTCATGCTCTTAACTCTAATTCGTTGTTAAACCTTAAGATTTAACAATAAATAAATTATTTTCTTTTTATTTGAAAAAAAATCCCAGGAAAAAGTATGTAATTCTCTGTGCACCTTTACAGTTTTGAAGCTTCTGGGAGCAGCTATGTGGATTGTTACTGTAGGGCAAAAAACTGATGAATCAAGAGACTTCCATATAATTTTGTCAAAGAAACATGATTGCCTTGAAAACGATTAGAAAAGCAATAAATACAATTGAGGGTACTTATATTTCCATCTCCGTCTTATGATATGAAAAAGCATCACTGTCAAAGATGAGTTTGTTTCGTGCTGCTCCCCATTTGTCATCATGACCATTCTCTCTTGCAAATTAATGGAACAATCTCCTCCTTTTCCCTCTGGTTTTCAAAGCAACTTCCTGCCTCTGCTATTATTTGGAACCTCTGGGAGGTCTAATTAAATGAATTTGAAGTAGGATATGGAATGTTTTAAGGTCTGTGGGCATGTTATGTTGGTCTCTGTTTCTCTGTCTGCAAACAAATGTTGATATGAGTTGCAGAATTATTGTGAGGGACATGTTTCATTACTGTTGGCTGCTGAACAGGGTAGAGTATCAAAATATTACCAGTACAGGCAACTGAGGTATATTTAATGGCTGGACTGTGGAGAAAACATCACTTTCACTTCTGCAAAGTGCATCCCAGTGCTTCCTTCCTGGTTGCATTGTTAACTGTGTGTCTATGGCTTTCCCTTTCCCCCATATTAAAAGCAAGTGGGGGCTCATGAAGGAGTGTCTTTACACAGCAGCAAGACAGACAATTCAACGATAGTTGCGTCCTCATTTGGGACAGCAATCAGCACAGACTGAAATTAGGCAGAAGTAAAAGGTCAGCAACCTGTTATCAATGCACTGGTACTCTCATTTTTGAGTACCAGCCAGATTTGGCATTAGATGCTGTGCAGCACTGGAGATAATGGGTGGGCCCTTTCATTCCCACTTGTCCACTGGATGGCTTGTTCTTTGCCTAGTGTTATTAAGTGCCCCACATCTCCCTGACCTAGAGCCCTGGAGAGTTGTCCTGGTTTCTCACCAGAAGACAGTACCCAGCGTCAGGACTATCACTAACCTCTGTTTCTTTTTGCTGCTTCTAGCTGTAAATGTTGGGTGAAACCTTTGAAAAGTAATTGTTGGATCCTTATGGAAAGAGCAAGGAATAAATGGGTCAGAAGTGTTGAGCTGTGGTTAATTTATGGAAAGCAGCTAAGTAGTTACTTAAAAATGAATGAATCAGACATTGAGCTTGACATAGAAAAATAATTATCTATTGATTAACTATATTATGTCAATGTGTTTTTATTTTTTACTTTGTTATCCATTCCACCACTACCAACTCTTGTCCTGCTTCTTTGGTATATATTTTTGTTTTCTCTGTCCTGATTTATATGATAAATCCACAAGGCCAACTCTTTTTTCCCCCCAGAGTAACCCATGAACGTAGACGTGTGGGATATTTTTTGGTGCTCAGCCCGAGGCACCTAAAGGAGCAATTTTATCACAAGGTGAATCCTCTGCATCCTCAGTAATGGGACATGACGAAGATGCTTCCAGCAGATAGCACAAAAGATCACTAACTTCTGAAAATGTTAGATAAAGCTAGGGAGGTAGAGCTATAACATTGTGCTGAATGATCACTGGCTCAGTCTCACTGTTCATTTGTTGGCTTACTGTAGACTGTTAGCCAGCAATCTCCAACCCTGTCCTCTCAACCAGCCTTCCAGCATTGTTATAAACCTTCTTTTCTTCTCCCCAAATGAATGTCAATGTATGCAGCCTATGTAGGCTAGAGAGAGCCTGCAGACAAAATATCTTTAAAGAGAAAACAAAATTCTTCTGTTGTGAGTCTATGTTATTCTGTGATACCTCATGAAATGTTTCACCATATCCTTGAATTTCTTTTCTGGCAGCTCAGTAAATTTGTATCTTCCAAAATTCACTCTTTATGGGACATATGACCTGAAAGAGATCTTATATAGAATGGGCATTATGGATTTATTCACTGATAAGGCTGACCTGTCTGGGATCACTGGGCAGCCCCAGCACAGGATTTCCCAGGTAAGTCATACTGCTTTTTGTTTTATGGTTACCGATACTTGCATCACATTCTGTATAACTATTCATGATGCAAAAGTCACGTAAAGAGGCTTTGCTTCACATGAAAGGGCTGCTGTTGGCGTGCAGAGTATTTATGCTCTAAGAGCAATTGGGTTGGAGCAGGTTATATGTCTGCAATTTTTTAGTCTAAAAGGCCATTTTGACCTGAATGAGGCAACTTTATAAAACAGGTTAGACCAAATTGTCATCTATCCACACCTAGGTACCTTCCTGCAGCATGTGCAGTGCCACGATGCCTAAGTGCCACATGCCTAAGTGCTACATCCAGACGAGACTGGATGTGACACTTAGTGCCATGGTCTAGTAAGGACGGTAGTGTTGGACTTGATGATCTTTGAGGTCTCTTCCAACCGGATTGATTCTATGATTCTATGTTGTTACAGTCACTATGTTGCTGCTTCTGTTCATGTCTGCCTTCTTTAGCCTGTTTGTGGGCAAGTAGAGAGCTGTAGGATGTATCACTTCTTGCGTTTTATGGAGGGGAGGGAAGAGGAAAAGCTCTGCTTGATTTTAAACTGTTGACAGGAAAGGAAAATGTAGTTATTATAAACATTTGACTTCAAGCCTATGAGCAATGACCCTTATTAGTGCCAGGCCCAGGCAAAAGCTAGAGATAAGTTATACTTCAATAGAGTTTAAAGGTGACAATCAGTGCAAATTTCATTGTTTAATATGGAGAAACAACTGCCCTCATGACCTTAGGCAGGCATTAGTGAATCAGGATCTGTCAATGTCTTGATTTTTCAAGGTAAATCTTATGTTTGTCTACTCTAGCCCTCCATTTTCGGCCCTTCTCCTTTGCTCCCATTTTTCCCAAGACATGAAGGACCACAGGAAACAGGATTTCAGAATGCTATTCATTGTACTAATCTGCATGTTATTTCTTCAACTATGTGAACTTTTAACAGACAGTTAAATATGATCTTACTCTCTTAAAATTTTGTCTAGCTGTACAGATCTCCATGAGTGGGTACAGGGAATAAGAAAAGAAACAAAGCAAATGTTTTCAATAGCAGGGACATACCACTCCACTGGAGATGAACTTTTCCTCTCTGGGGCCAGAAAGCTATGCTGCATGTAGCTTGCTGATTTTTTTTCCCCCAGCTTTGCTGTCTTTATGTAGTGGACTCACACCTGTCCATCTGATGCTTGTTTCTTACTAATAACTTCTTCAGGCACTTTTCACTCACATGCTTATTTAGGTGAGTAGTTTTGTACCCCCTTGACATGTAACATGTCTGTTTCTTTGCAGGCTATTCATAAGGCTGTGATAAAGGTGGATGAGACTGGTACCGAAGCAGCAGCTGCCACAGGCATGGAGATTGTGCCTATGTCTGTTCCAGCTACCATTAGATTCAACAGGCCCTTCTTAATGGTCATAACTTTGGAGAACAATATACTCTTCATGGGGAAAATTGTGAACCCTCTGAAAAAAGATTAAGTTCATGTACATATTAGGTATGTGGTGATCACCACTCTTAAATCAAGTGTTTGACCCAATGAGTATGGCATGGCTACAGAGGGGCTCTCCACCTCTTAACTGATGTTATTCACTGTGTTTTGTAGATGAGACTCTTCATCAATTTAAGTTGTCATAACTGCATGTTTGTTTGGGCCTTGCTTTTTTTTTTTTTTTTTTTTTTTTTTTTAAGAAGGTTGCATTCAGGCAGAATTGTCATTAGCTCTGGGTTAAAATAGGCCTGTGTGATACTGACAGCATAGTTACATCTTCTAGAAGGGAAGATGAGTAGCATGTGGGTGGAGAGGGTTGTGTAAGACTGCTTCTTCCCTTATGCCTGCCTTCTCACCATTTTTTTTTGCGCTGACTGACAAATGGGTACAAGTTGTGTCCCTTTAATATTTGTGTCCATTCTCCTACCAACATGAAGTTCATAACTAGCATAGACCTTAACATGCATAAGGCTTACTACCTTGCATAGTACCTTTGTTGAACAGTGAGTTTATTACATCCTTGCCTTTCAGCTGTTGTCCCAGCTTGGCTGATGCAAAGGGGTCTCAAAGAAGGTGTGTTTTTCCCCTGCAGATATATACTGGCCTGTCCACTGTTTCTGTGAAATGTACAGTCCAGAATTATTCCAGGGAAAACTTTAGAGGTTCTAAGAATTTGGCATATGCAGAGGTAGGTCAGATCTCTACAGTTCAGTGCCCTGGAGCCAGCCTTTGTGAATCAGATATACAGCTCAGAGCAGCCAGAAGACAACTTCTAGCCTCAGCCTGCACCTAAATTAGCTTCTAGAGGTCCCCAAGCAGCAGGAAGCACAAGCCACCTCCTCCTGGTGCCAGTGTCTGTACCATTACTGTCTGGACCTGGGAGATTACCCATGGTAGTAAGCACCATTCCAGTATTGTTTGTAGGATCAAGCACCCTACCAGTAACACCTATACTCCACCAGTGACACTTACAGTGTCTTTTGATATAACCCCTTCTGTTCCCAGACTGTCCAATAATACAACATTGGTACTCTCCTTCTCATCCACTTCATGGTTAGTATAGCCACAATATTATAAAGAGTTGTTTTCACTGTTAAGATACACAATACTCAAAGTCACATTCATAATGAACATACATTTTTTTTCCTTGTTTACTTCTCTATCTATTTTTTTTCTTCTGGTTTTTTTCACCACATCTATTTCTTTGCTCATGTTCATGGTATATATCTGATCTCTGGTTGCAGGAGGGGTAAATTATTGACTGAACTGGGTTAGTCTGTTAGTCGGTATTAAGCATTAACACCAGTCTTTGTACAGCCTTGAAATATGCAGACAAATGTACTATGGTAGAACAACAGCAATGAATAAACATGACATGAAAAAGTTTCTAATTTTGCTATTTTGCTTCTGTTATTCAGAGTTAAGACTTAAATATGGTTCAAGCAGGTTTTTTTGACAAGTGCCAGCAAGCAGTTGTTAATTTACTGCTCAGATCCATTAGATTAGCACAGTAACACCAGTAACAAGTTTCAGAAAGTCCTCTGCCTTTAGCCTGATCAGCACACAGTAGCTTGTCTCTGTTAGAGAACTTTTTTGGAAGGTTGGCCATTCCTTTGATGCAGAAATATTTATTTCAAAGCCTGTAGAGTGCGTGCTGCTTCTACCTGTCAAGTGTGTAGCTTCATGTGTGTCTCTCATCTCTCTTTTAAAAAACTCTCTCTTGACTCCCTCTAATAGCTGTTATCAGTCTTGGCATGTGTTTTGAGCTGTGGTTCCTGTTGTACCATAAATAAAATATGGGCCATCTAGATCATACCTATTAAAATAGATTATGACAGGGAAACAAGAATAGTGCTTAGAAGCTGTCAGCTTTCTGTAGAGGAACCAACTTCTAAATTAAAATCACAGTGAAGAAAAGCTCATCTGTGTGGCATTCAAATAAGGCAATAAGAAAAAGTGTATTTAGTGTTTCCCAAACTGAAAACTATATGTATGGGCTTACATCACTGGATCATAGCAAACCTCGACTGAAGGTACTTTTTCTATCGGTTCTTACAGATATTTGTAATTTGCATCAATCTAGAGGCACAACAGATCTTGCTAGGTCACATAGAGTTTTCTCACAAAACCATATCTCGCAACTTGCTTTCCTGTAAATAGATGCAGCAATGCATTTGGAAGTAAATAAAAAATTCCCCAAGCCTAACTTAAAAAGGAGAAAAAAGCTTTTTTACACAGAAAAATAAATTAGAATTAAGAAGAAAGATTTTGGAAAATGGCAGTCATTACAGATCAGGAAATGTCCCCCTGCCAAAAAGAACAATTCCATAACATTAAATCTAACACTGTAATGAAAGGACAAGGACAACTTTTGGGAAAAGAAACTTGCAGTAGTCATACCATATAATAATATATTGTTTTTCAAAGACATCATTTCCAAGAGTCTGAGGGGACAGTGGATGTTCAAAGTGTGAGAGAAGTGCTCAAGGGCAGTACTGGCCAAACAGAAAAGCTCAATCCGTTGCACATGTGCTTCCTCTGCAGTGGTTGAGCCTGAACCATTATTCCAAGTTGAACTAACAATAGAAGAGTTTTCAGGAAAAAAAAAAAGGTATTCAAAGAGCAAGTAGCAACAAATTCCCAGGATTGTTTAGTATGCATGAAAGAGCTCTCAGCTGTCCCAAGACAAAAAATGCTAACCTTT
Organism: Acanthisitta chloris; assembly: GCF_000695815.1. Classification (NCBI taxonomy): domain Eukaryota; kingdom Metazoa; phylum Chordata; class Aves; order Passeriformes; family Acanthisittidae; genus Acanthisitta; species Acanthisitta chloris. The sequence continues at coordinate 88,962 of NW_008684123.1, forward strand.
TCACTTTGATGCAATGGTTCAAATTCCTCTGTACCAGAGTAATCAGAAGTAACAAATGTGACATAAAGTTTTTCTAAAAAGATGCAAGTGAGCATGCAGTGAATAGCAGAACAGTTAGTCCAATTTTGATTTTTTGGAAACTGCACAATTTATAGTTCTACCAATAAGTATGACAAAATATTGAAGAACTAACTTGACTGTCATAGAAACATAGAATCTTTTAGGTTGGGCAAAGACCTTTAAGATCGAATCTTATCCTCAACACAGCAGTGTCAAGTCCACCACTAAACCATGTCCAACACTTCCCTGGGCAGCCTGTTCCAATGCTTGACAACCCTTTCCATAAAGAAATTTTCCCTAATATCCAATTTAAATCTCCCCTGGAGCGACTTGAGGCCATTTCCTCTAGTCCTGTTGCTTGTTAGTTGGGTGAAGAGAATAGGCTCCACCTCACTACAATCTCCTTCCTCAGCCATTCCTCATATGACTCACTCTCTAGACCCTTCACCAGCTTTGTTGCCCTTCTCTGGGCATGCTCCAGCACTTCAATTTTTGTCCTGTAGTGAGAGGCCCAAAATTGAACACAGGATTTGAGGTGCCTCACTAGTGCCTAGTGCAGGGGGATGATCACTGCTCTGGTCCTGCTGGCCACACTTGCTGATACAAGCCAGGATGCCACTGGCCCCCTTGGCCACCTGGACGAACTGCTGGCTTATGTTCAGCCAGCTATCGACCAGCATCTCCAGGTCTTTTTCCACCAGGAATCTTTCCAACCACTCTGCCCAAAGCCTGTAGTCTCGCATTTTGACTTGATGCGCTGGGAGACAGTGTCAAAGACTTTATTAAAGTCCAGGTAGACTACATGCACAACCTTTCCCTTATCCACTTAGCCCATCACCTTGTCATAGGAGGAGATCAGGTCAGTCAAACAGGACCTGCCTTTCGTGAGCCCATGTTGGCTGGGCCTGATTGCCTGGTTATCCTATACATGCCATGTGATGGCACTCAGCATGATGTGCTCCATAACCTTCGCCAGCACTGAGGTCAGACTGGCTGTCCTGCAATGCCCTAGATCCTCCTTCTGACCCTTCCTGTAGATGGGTGTCACATTTGCCAACCTCCAGTCATCTGGGGCCTCCCTGGCTATCCAGAACTGCTGATAAATGATTGAAAGTGGTTTGGCGAGCTCTTCTGCCAGCTCCCTCAGTACCCTTGGGTGGATTCCATCCGGTCCCATAGATTTGTGTGTGCCTAAGTGGTGCAGCAGGTTGCTGACCATTTTTCCATGGATTATGGGAGCTTCATTCTGCTCTCATCCCTTTCTTGCAGCCCAGAGTACCCTGAGAATAACTGGTCTTGCTATTAATGACTGAGTCAAAGAAGGCATTAAGCACTTCAGCCTTTTCCTCATCCATTGTCACAATGTTCCCTCTCACATCCAATAAAGGATGGAATTCTCTTTAGCTACTTCTTGTTGCTATTGTATTTGTGGAAACATTTTTATTGTCTTTTACAGCAGTAGCCAGAATCCTTTGCCAAAGGATTTTTGAAAGAGTTGATAAGTCTGTGTATTATAATGGTTTGATTAATATATGTTACATAGTTCTGAAACCATGAAGATTCCTCAGGGAAGGACCTCAAATTGTAAGCTAGGGTGGAGGGAAGACCCTTTATAAACAATGAGTTCAGTCATGCAGAGAAGTCAGAGATGATGTGGAGCTTTAGTAAATTGTGAAATGACACGTTTTGCTGGTGGTTTCACGTTGTTCATTGGTGTGCTGGTTTCGGATCTCATGGTACACAGTGACTAGATAATAAAATGGCAGTGGAAAATTACAGCCACTAAATACAAGGCTAAGAATACCAAGAAACAAGCCCTTGGTTTATCATGGTGTGATGGTCTTCAGTTAGTCATTGCCATTCAGGACAGAGATTTGTAGTAATGCTGGATAGGTCACTGAATATGTCATTTCCATGCTCAGTGCTGATGAAAACAGAAACCAAGCAGTGCAACATATGAAGGAAGGATGACAGAGAAAGGAAACTATAGTATACCACTGTGTCATGATATGCCCACACTGTTTATGTTATGTGCAACCCTGGATACTGAACTAAATGAATCTTTAGTCTAAGCTAAGGGTGCCCATTTTGTATGGCTTATAGGATGAGCTACCTGTGTATGTACTGTGCATCTATGGGCTCAACTCAGAGCCAAAGCCTGTTTCTTCCCTTTTGCTGTGGCCAAGGGTGTCTAAGATAACAGTATGGGGCTGGCATTTAAGGACACTTTTATTTCCTCAGTTAACAGCAACACATCTATCAGCTCAGCGGCTCAGTAGGAAATAACTAAAAATCTAAGCTAATTTACATGGCTCACTAGTTTAGGAGCATCCATAATGAAAAAAAAAAAAGAAGTGTGCTTTCTTGGAAACTTTACAGGAGTCTTTATATCACTTATTTGAATGATGGAAGTAGATGAATTTTCATGTGCATGGTTATTAGCAGTTTTGGTCTTTTTACAACTATTGATCATGCTTTTTACATTAATGCCTAGCTATTTACCAGTGTTCCTGCACAAAGACTCTAACCATGTCTATCATATCTCTTATTTAACATTTTGGGGGTTTGATCTTTTATTTCTCTAACAAATGCATGTGGGTATATTTGCATATATATTGGAAATATCTCATTACTAGGCTGTTTTTCACATCAAATTCATACCAAACTTTCCTGTATAAAATAGAATTTTTAATGGGAGTGAAGTCCCAGTATACCAGTTCTAAACTATTTTTCCTCTACACCTGTGACTGTAGAGTATATGATAAATCAGATATTTGTCCATGAAAAAGGCAAATGAGTATAAAAGTATGAGTGGCAAGATGACGACTTCCTCATTGTTCGGGTCCTCTAGAACTGATGCAGAAATTTTTTCCATTCTTACTTGAAGAATCAAGTACTTCATCTAAACTTTATTGTAAACAATTACTTTTTTTCCCAGTCAGACTTTTGTACAAGAGCCTTTCAATAACTTCAATAGTCCCCTATTTGTATTATCTTCACGTCCAATAAACAACCATTCTCTCTCAAAAGAAATTTCAACACATTGAATTTTCCACAAGCTGTGACAAAAATAAAATTCTCCACAAATTTCCTTAAAATGATTTCACAATTTTTTTCCATTGTATTGTTAAATGGCAGCAAAATTGGTCACTTGATAGCACCTTACAAAATAAAAGTTAGTGTGGAACAATTTTATCTTTTCTGTTTAAAAATGCTGACAAAGTCAATACATTCATGAAAATGTTCTGATTTCTCTGACTCTGCTTTCTTATATGGAAATTGCTGTCTCAGAAAACTTTGAAGACTTTTACCTGAGAAAGGATTTCTAAGGGGAACATACAAGAAAAATCTGGGTACTTGTGCAATCTAGGAAAGCTTTGCAGATGCAGACAAAAGTTGAGGATTTGTGAATCAGTTTGTAAGTAATTGAACACTGAAGTTGTAGCTTGGTTCTAAGTTTGCTACCATCAAAGATGAAGGAGGGACCTCCAGCTCAAAGGTTTGAGGACTTCTTAGCTTTGTTTGGGTAGAGAGTGCCTATGGAGCAGCAGTAAAAGAATATTTTTACACCAAACTATGAAGGGAAACACATTTAGGATATGTTGATACAAAAATTCCTTCTTTGGAGACAGTGAATCCAAGTAGGCACAGTCCTGGCTTGCAGTATTCTGTTTCTGGTGAGGAGATCCTAGTCATTGTGCTTCAGAAATGACTTCAGGAAGGATCCCAACAGTTCAGGGACCTCTGAAGATCAGGGGATGCTAAGTGTCATCTGTGCAGTAATATTTGGGTGTTGGGTTTGGAGCTATAGTAATTATGTGTGTGGAGGCGAATTAGAAAAACAAACGTGTTTGTTAAGAGATTAATTCAATCATCATTAGTATGAGAGCTGGAGCATTCACAAAGGCCAGAGACCGGTTCAAACTGGTTTTTATAATCTCCACCCACCTAAGTTCTACCAAAGGCATTAATTTAAAAACATTGCATCATCAAGGATAAAAAAAATACTCTCACTGGCTGATCAATGAACCTGGGAGCAGGACATCGTCACCTAGAAGTTCTTGTGACCTGATTAACCTTTTTGCTGTCTACGGCTGAGCCCCATTCTTGCTGACCACAGCCCTAGGAGTGCCATAATTCTCTGCTGCTCTATGGAAGAAGACATCCGGGTATTCTGTGAAAATCAGTCTGGGCTTCCCTTGTCCTCAAAGCTTTACTTTTGATGAAGGGTCTTGCTGTGACTTTTTTGGGAAGCCTTCCTCCATGATTCTTCAACAGGCTCTATTAGCCATTGCTCTCCAAGCTGATGGAAGAAGGAGTAGAGGAATGGTGTGCCAAGGAGATGAAAGTGGTCTGCAAGTGGTTGAGGGTGATGTGTAGAAAGGCAGGAAAAGAATTTCAAATGACATATCAGTATGTAGAAGCTAACACTAGACAGGGCATTGACAAGTTTGGGGGAGGAAGGTGTTGATCTGTACTGAAACAGTCACAATTCCACCAGTTTTCTGTTAAAACTAAACAGATTTGAGTTGCTTTTGTAATGGTTGATTACATAGAAAAATGGCTTTGTTTAACTTCTCTGCATATTGATCTAGAGTAAGATTTTCAAAAGGTACGTGGTGTTGGTCTAAATCTTCTCCCAACATAGTTAAAAGAAATTGCCACAGCAAAATCTAATCTACTCTATAGATTAAAATAAAATTGAAATACAATAAAATTGAAATAAAATTGAAACCTGCCTCCTTCTACACCTTTTCCTTGGTGGATTCCTGTGTTTGTAACCACATTTTCAACAGAGCTGTTGAGTAGGGAGACTGACAAGGTGTAATAAAGAAGGCAAATTAACTCTGTGGCTTGCAAGACCACTTTCTGGGTCCTTTCTTTGAGCATTAGCCAAAATCCATATTGTGTGCTTGGGCAGCTGAGCTTCTGAGTCACAGAATAATGTCATTACTGTTTACTTCAATCCACTTTGATCAACCTTACTTGATCAGCTGCGTGATTAAAGAGACAGTTGATTCAGTATCACCCAGGAGTACAGAGGAGGTAAAGAAAGCAATTCAGATGAGATGGTCCCAGATAGCAGGGTCAGTGGACCAAATGGGAAGGTGAAGAAGAACTTTTTAATGAAGGCTTTCAAAATAATGTTAGTTGCTTAAGTCTTGAATTACTCATTGGGATGGTTCTTGTTAACTATATTTTCATGTTGTATAGACACATATTTATTAAACTTTTAAGTACTATATTGCTGTTGGAAACCCATAATTAATTGATTAATTTCTTTCTTTCTTTAATGCAAGAACATTATTAGGAAAGAAGGACAGGCCAGTAGTTACACAGCATTGGGTTGGGACTTGGGAGTTTCTGCTTCCCTTCCCAGCTCAGTCACAGGTTACCTTTGTATAAACTTAGCTTCTTGGCTGCTTATAGCTACCCACTAAGGATGATCCTCCTTCCTTTCCTAGCTTACACAGTCAGAGCAGGATTCAGGTGCCTTACCATAGGGAAATTGTATGATTTTAAAAGCACAACACTGGATGGACAGTAGATGAAGAGGTTTAGGTGAAACAATCCCTGCTGGCATGATGCTTGGGTCAAACTGAAAGGGGAAAAAAATGTTCAGTGAGCACAATGATATTATCCTTCTCTATTTTCCTGTTCAAGATTCTTCTGTTGTAGGTACTGGCAACAGATATTTGCATTTTTTAGTCATGAAAGAAAAACAATTCTGGTAAAGGGATTGGCTTGTGCAGTGTCATGTGGTGCATGCAGATTATTAATACTTGCAATTTATGTGTGCTTAATCAGCTCTCCCCATGCTGTAATGTACCTAGGTACCTACTACCCCTTGAACACAAGTGCTAAAGACACCAGGAAAGCAGACACTTTCTATAAAGTCCAGAGGATTTTTTTATGGAGGCTTGCAATTGAGGAATATTTCCAATTTCACTTTGAAGCTGTATAAAGCTGCATCCTGCAGACCAGAGATTTTAAAATTATGCATCATCATTACCAAGGGAAGTGCCATGGTATCAAACTGCTAAAAAATGATTCTGTCTTCATTAAACTCAGTAAAGAACTAAAGTGATGCTCAAGGCCATTGAAAGTGACTTTTTTTTTGTGCCATCTAATCTCAATGAGGAAGTTATATAAATATAATTTTTATCCCACTGATGAGAAAATGGAAACCTATCAGTGTTAATGATATTCCCAAGGCAAAACCTGACCTGATCAGCAGAGGTAGCTATGTATCCTAAATTTTCAGTCCAGTGATTCTCTTATCAGGTGGTCCATCCCAACCTGAAATTATTCCAGTATCCTTAACAGTATTTGGGCAACGGAGATCTTTACAGTCAATAAGATCACAACGTGGTTATCTTTTCATCTATTTTGGGGGTTAGAAGGAAAAGAAAACAGAATACCATTCTTTCACAATAGCTCTGTTGGAAATCATCCAGACATTAAAATCTCAGTAAGCTCTTTCATTACTAATATCAGTATTACAGAAACACTCAAGTTTGAAAAGCAAATCCCTGGTAAAGCTGTTACAGTGTAGAAATAATGAAAACCAGGCCTTCTTTTGAAAGATTGTGGGGCCTAAATAAAGGTTTTAATGTAGAGTAACCTTCCTACACTCCTACACCTTTTACAGGAGGACTTAAGTCTGCTATAGGCCCTTTGTCATACCTGCCAACCTGCACACACTGAAGCTGCAGTAGATGGTTCATTTGTTATTGATGCACCATACATGTAACCCACCTGCTACATTTAGTGTATAATTTGCAATTGGCATTGGTTTTCCAACTGAAAAATCATGATGAGTGTCACTATTGGTCATTGACACTGGTATAGTAATTCTTAAAAAACATTCTAGTCCCTGCTTTCTACTTAGTTAATATGTGTGATGCTAATTCAAATGAAAACAGTTTCTGTGAGTAGAACTTCCTTCTCCTTGCGAATTTTTTTTCCTTATATATAGACTATATTTTGTCATCACTTCACAGTCCCTTTCTAAACTATTGAATTTTGGCTTTCTTGGCAGGACAGTGGAGGAGATTCTCCAAGAAGTAATGAAAGCACAGCATTACCACTGTGTACAGATTGTGCCTTTATTCTTTATTATAGACCCCATCAAGATGAGAAAAAACATAGCTCACCAGACATGCATACATCTTCAATCTTCACAATTTTCCCTGCACTCTGACTGCCTGATCCTTCCGAAAGACTATTAAATAACTCAAAACTATCAGTGAGGGAATGCAGGGGAAGACAATGTCCACTTTCTTCCTAATTCCATGCTCCATTTTCTTCATATTGTCGCTAGTCAATATACTCGTGGTCTATATACTTTACATTAAAAAATCTTTGTGTAGCTTGTCTTATAATAGATGTATGGGGATAAAGGTGTTTTGATATTTGAATTAACCTGTGTGTCTGTGAGCCATAATCTCAGAACAGCTGTCATTGTTGTTAAGTTGACACAGAAACTCTTACCTAAGGTGTAGAAGCATAACAAAGACATTGGACAAGTTGAGTGGTTCTGTTGTCATTGAATATACCAGTCATTGGTTAATTAAGAACTCTTTAAACCTGCTTCAGAATGACCTGCTCAAAACAATACCAACAGTCAGGAAGCTGTTTGCAAGATGTTGGTAAACTCACGAACTATTGTACAGGTCTATTTCTTCTAAAGATGTCAAAATGTGAGTTGGGGTGTGGTATAGATACTGACCTACATGAACTACACAGCAGTAACATGGGCTTGGGCAATGTAGACTTTGTCGTGCTTTTAATTATCAGAAGGAATAAAGCATATCTGCTTGGTTATTTCAGTATTCTGTACTTTTATTCCTATTAAAAATAAATAGTAGAGAGGAAGATCTAGTTCAGTAGATGAATGATCAGTATGAAGTTAGTTAACATGGTTTCATGACTTAGTTTTAGAGCTGTAACTGTGGTCACTAGAGAGGTGGGACTATAATGGCTCGTGGCAGTGCATGGTACACCTGGCACACGTGCATCTGCTCATTGTTTGAGTTTAAAGCTGGTGCAGCACCTTATTGCTGCTGCTATAATGAAATGCTAGGGAAATGCCTTGTTAAAGTTTAGCTTAACATTACTAAAAACAAAACAGTAATTACAAGGCATCACAAATGAAAGAGAAAACAAGAGGCTTATAACCATTTTGTAACACAGTTTGCCCTTGACCACTGTGACCTGTTATTCACCTAGGCTTTGATGAGTAAAATAATCACTGTGTTTCTGACCTTTGCCACCAGAATGAGAAGGAACAAGTAAAAAGGAAAGGGAGGGGAGAGGGGAAATAAATAAAGAGAAAAACAAAGAAGGGGAGTGCCCAGACGAGGTTTATCTATATTCTGTCTCCATGTTTATCTATGTTTGTAATGACAAAATTACACACGTGAGTAAACAAGTACAAAGGAAAAAGAGACATCACAAATGGGGAAGATATTTCATGTCACCACTCAATCATAGTCTTTGTTGTTAACTGGAAAAATTCAGTCAGCTTGATCCACCAGCATATTATTCCTATTGGAAAAAGTTAATAGAAACAAGTAGTACTTGTTTTCACCTGAACAATTTGAAATTGTGTGAGAGGGCAAGGAGTATGAGAAATGGGTGCGCACATGCAGTATGTGCCTGTGTGGGAGTAAACAGTTGCTACTTGTATTCCCACCACCTGCCCAAGGCAGCAACTGAGATGCACACATAGCTGAGATGGATGAAGGGACCACATCAGCCAGGGTAGGAAAACCCATCAGGGAAATATGTCTATCACATACTCTCTCTGTGGTATGCAGCTTCAGTCAGAGTGAGACGGTACAGGCAATTAGTTTGTTATTCATATATAGGCTGAGCATCAGGCAGAAGATTTGGCTCTGGACAGAGTTTGGAAGAGCATTGAGCTGATATGATACGTGGCTGCCAGCTCCATGTGTACGTCATGCTGGCACAGAAGCCTGACTTTGGCACCAAGAGTTAGCATCTCTTTCCAGTGGTTCCAGGCACAACTTCCTGGTTTCCAGTAAGGTCCTAATTACACAGTGTTTGAGCTAAGCTCCTCCACATGGTCAGAGGCAAGAGAGAGGGAGTCACAGCTACTATTCAAAGGGCTGAAGGTTGTCAGCTTCTTTGGCTGAATAACAGAGAGCACAGAATCATAGACTTTTAGGGGTTAGAATGGACCTTATAGATCATCTAGTCCCAAGCCCCCCTGCCATGGGCAGGCACACCTCCACACTAGACCATGTTGCTCAAGGCCTCATCCAACGTGGCTTTGAACACTGTCAGGGTTGGGGCATCCATGGCCACCCTGAGCAACCTGTGCTGGTGTCTCACCACCCTCACAGGAAAAGTCTTTTTCCTAATATCTAACCTAAATTTCCCCTACTTCAATCTGAGTTCATTACTCCTTGTCCTCTCACTGCAGTTCCTAATAAAGACCCCCTCTCTGGCTCCCTTTTAGGCCCCTTCAGATACTGGAAGGTTGTTATGAGGTTTGCATGCAATCTTCTCTTCCCCGAGCTGGATAACCCCAACTTCTTCAGCCTGTCTTCAGAGGGGAGATGTTCCACCCCTCATCAACTTTGTGGGTTCCTCTGGACTTGCTCCAACAGTTCCATGTCCTTATTTTGAAGGCACCAGAACTGCACGCAGTACTCCAGGTGGGGTCTCACAACAGCAGAGTAGACGGGGACAACCATCTTCTTCAACCTGCTGGCCACACGCCTTTTGATGCAGCCCAGGATTCGATTGGCCTTCTGGGTTGCTAGCGTACACTACAGCTCATGGTGAGATTGTCATCTACCATCAGGCCCAAGTCTTTCTCCATGTTGCTGGTCTCAATTACTTCCCCACCCAACCTGTAGCTGTGCCTGGGATTGCCATTGCCCAGATGTAGGACCTTGCACTTCATTTTGTTGAACTCCATGAGGTTTGCATTGGCCACCTCTCAAGCCTGTCAAGGTCCCTCTGGATGGCACATCCCTTCCCTGCATCATGTCAATTGCCCCACGCAGCTTGGTGTCATCAGCAAACTTGCTGAGGGTGCACTTTATCCCACTGTCCATGTCACTGACAAAAGTGGTGAACAGTGTTCGCCCCTGCACTGACCCCTGAGGGACACGACTCGTCACTGGCATCTGCGTGGACAATGAGCCACTGACCACAACTCTCTGTGTGTGACTGTCCAGCCAATTCTTTATCCACTGAGTGGTCCACCCATCAAATCCATATCTCTCCAATTTAGAGACAAGGATGTCATGCAGGATGGTATCAAAAACTTTGCATAAGTCTAGGTAGATGATATCAGTTGCTCTGCCTCTACCCACCAATGCTGTAGCCCTGTCATAGGAGGACACCAAATTTGTCAGGCATGACTTGTCCCTGGTAAAGCCATCTTCATTATTACTAATCACCTCTTTACTTTTCATGTGCCTAAGCACAGCTTCCAGGAGAATCTGCTCCATGATCTAGCCAGGCACAGAGGTGAAACTGGTTGGTCTATAGTTTACCAGTTTTTCTGCTTTCTCCTTTCTAAAAATGGGGGTTATATTTCCTCTTTTCCAGTCATCAGGGACTTCACCTGACTGCCACAATTTATCAGAATTTATAGACAGTAGCTTAGCAACTATGTCCACCTGTTCCTTCAGGACCCAAGGATGAATCTCAACAGGTCCCACAGGCTTATGCACATTCATGTTACCTAGCTGGTCATGATCCTCACGAACCCTGTTTCATCAATATTTGCTTTGTTTCTTCCTTTTTTTTGGTTGGCTCTAATTTTTATCAGGTTGGTTTAATGTTTAACAGAGGTAATGAAGCAGAAGATGATGTAGCAGCATAAGTAACAGTGTGGGGAACAGCATGGTCAGCTGAATGCAGTGAGGCTTCTGATTTTGTAAGTACTACACATGCATTTTCTAAGAGAGCTGCCAATGATGCTTTCTTCAGGTGGTGAAATTTTAATATTAGGTCAATTTCATTTGTCTGCTTGTGATTTGGTTCTGTGTGGATGCTGCAATGAAATATCAATCAAGCAGATATGCAAGGGACCAGTGGGACCTGCTGTTCTGGGGGAATATGCTTAGCCTGAAATCAATCTAAAATAACCTTTGAAGTCATGGTGACTTATTACGTAGCTGTTAAAACAGAATACTGATGAAATCACCTTTAAGGTTGGAAACATCCTTCACAGTGGCTCAAAATTAGTAGAACCCCACTAGTAACTGAACAACAAAGTCCAATTTATAAACTTTTCTGGTGACTTAATTTATAAAACAAGCATTGAATTGTTAAGGCCAGGTTCACTAATTAGGACTGGGGTGAGTGTAGGGGGTGGCTGGAGGACCACAGTTTAAATTTAATTGCCCCTTTTATTCCCATAGACAAACTAATCTGTGGTCTGGAAGAGAATAATTTTCTGGGTTTCCAATTTGCATTAAAAAAGCTTCCGGTTTCTTCAGCTTTGCAATGTAACAAAAATATTTGTGGCTGAAATTTTCTAATTTCAAAATGTTGAAATTAATGTGATTTTCATCTTTAAAGGGAAAAGTATGTGAGGAAAACTTGATGACAATATTCAGTGTTTTCCAGCTTCTGGCAGAAGTACTTTGAGATTTCTGTAGGAAGCTGTGATACTAAGTTTTATAACTGATATTTAATAGTAGAAGTTAAAAACAGAGCCATGCCTAATATAACCTCACTGCAAAAGAAAGTCCCATACTCTTTGGTTCATAAATTCCTTCAAATTTAGGCTAAACTAAGTCTGAACACAAGAAGTGATCATGGGCAGGAAAAAATGATCTTCTTTCTCACTTAAGTGTGCAATATCTCAAATAACTAGAGAAAAACAGTCTATGACATTAAATATATAACATTTGAAACATCCTCAGTGCTACATTATTACTTCATTTTTCCACAGTACGTGAGGGTTGTTCAGTTTGGGGGGTTATTTTTCTGTGAGGAAGAGGGAGAGTTCTGCTTTAAAGAGATGCAAATATTTGAATCATATTCTTGTCTAGGGCCATATTCCATCTTTTGGTTTAAGAAAATTTGTATTTATTGCTACCACTTGTTACTGCAATTTATTAATTAAACTTGACATTATGCCCATGAGAACTTGAAATATCCTACTTACATTAGATATCTACAATTGCACTATGTAATATTTATGCTAACAAAGTATTCATTATTTCTTACTACCAAGCTCATCATTACCATCTGCTCATCTAATGACTGTTTATTTTGTGACAGAATAATTTGAAAAGAAGATGAAGTGTCTCCTGTGCCTGTGTTTATTTCTTGCTGTTCTTTGTGCTGTAACCCACTGCCACCATGAAGACATTTGCCATGAAGTCAATACTAAGCTGCATGATGGAACAGAAAGTTTATTAACATATAACTGTGACGAGGAGGCACACTCTAACTATGCAGATTTTGTATTTAGATTTTACAGGGAGGCTATATCACAAGAAGCTGATAGAAATGTTTTCTTTTCTCCCATAAGCATCTCCACTGCCTTCGCCATGCTGGCTGTTGGTGCTAAGTCAACCACCCTGGCTCAGATTTTTGAAGGACTGGGCTTTGACAATTTGACTGAGACTCGCATACATAATATGCATGACAGTTTTCACAAAGTTTTATCAGTACTGAACTGTGCTGATGCTAACATCACATTAAACATAGGGAATGCCCTTTTTACAGCTATTGGGTTTGAACCACAGGAGTCATATTTACAAAATACCAAACAATTTTATGATGTAAATGTTTTTTCTACCGATTTCCATGAACCAGAAGAAGCTCAGAAGCAAATCAATAAATATGTAGCGGAGAAAACCAAGGGGAAAATTCCTGAATTAGTTGGTGGTCTTGATCCGAGTACAGTATTGGTTCTTGTTAACTACATTTATTTCAAAGGTAAGACATTTAACATAATATTCCAATAGGTAGCTTTGATGCAAGATAAAAATTGCGGGGAACTCCTGATAATTTATTTCCAGAGTGACTATTTAGGAAAGATCTAAACTGTGCAGGACCTTCAAAGTAAATATTAGATCTGGCCAAGAGCAGGGTGACTGATTGTTGAGAAATACTGATTGCTTAATTTTGAACCAGTTTGCCTGAAAGCTGTGGACAGAGAAGTCCCACTATAGCAGACAACTCATAGACAGGGATGCCTAGCACAAAGCCTCACTGGTCTGAGGGCATAATGACTAAAGATGCTTCCAAGATCTCTATGCTGACTGTATGTGCCAGTTAAAGTTGGTGGGCTGACATCTTTTCACAGGGGCCTCAGTTTTATGGTAGGTCTACTAAGTATGCTGCATGAAGACTTGGGACATAGCATTTTGAGGGCCTGTGCTTCTGGAGCCTTGCTCAAATGTTAGGACCCTTTAATCTACTGATGTGTTCCTCACCAGGCTGAGTGCAGTCAACTTGCATGGGATACAGCCTAGCATGAAAGGCATAAGAAGAAATGTTTAAGTGGTTGTATTTAAATGGCATAAAAGGCATTACATATGGCTGCGGTAGAAGCAGGACTCTCTCAATCAATCCTCATCAACCTTTGGTTGTTTGTCAGCGAGACAGGACTTACTCACACCAACTATGATGAGCTTACTGCACAGCTAAGATGCTTTATTGTGTGCCATGCAGGAGGTTGAAGTGATTTAGTGATCCTCTTCTCCCATAAATAGCCCTCCAGTGTCCTACATTTAAATTGGTCTAGTTTAGATGATCCATTTTTTATGATCTTCACATTCTCTCTTTTTCCCCATTAGCTGCCTGGGAAAACTCATTTGATCCTTTGCTGACATATGAGGATGATTTTTTTGTGGATACAAATACAACTGTTAGAGTCAACATGATGCAACGAGACAGTATCTTTGACAGTTACTATGACCAGGATCTCTCTTGTGAGGTGGTAGAGCTGCCTTACGAGGGCACTACACGAGCATTGCTCATTCTGCCTGATGATGGAAAGATGAAGCAAGTGGAAGATGCTCTCTCCAAGGAAACTCTTTGTAAATGGGATAGCAAATTTGTGACCAGGTAACTCTAGGTAGATGGCTTACTGTATTTGAGGACACATCATGTTTTTAAGAGAAAGTGTTAATTTCAGATCACTTCCTATTGGATATAATGTCCTGATTTCAAAAAGTGAGGTTTTAAGCAACTCCCAAAATGAGTCAAAGCAGAGCATAATCCTTAAGAAACTGAAGGCTCTCTGACCTGACAGAAGGGGTCACAGATGCCTCAAGACTTGCCTGGCTACATTTTGACTCTCATACCTCTTCTTTAATGGTGTTAACATGATTAATTTGCTTCACCATGTCATAGATTTTATCCTCCTTTTCCCTTATTTTAGGCTTTCCACAATTGGTCTGCTTACTCTTTATAGCCCTCTAACCACAAATCTGCTAGCTGTGTATGTAGCACTGGGGTGAATGAGTGGCAATGAAGACATTTGTTGTTTTTCCAAAAATCAAACTGAAAATGTAGGTACAAGAAGGTGGTGCATCTCTCTGGATGACAAAATTGCTCAAGGAATACAAATGCTGCCATCAAACAAGCTTGCAATCCAAAGAATGCTTTCAAGTGTTGCTGAATTGCACACTATCCAACCTGCTGGCTGAAACAAGGCTGCAATGCCTCACTGCTCTTTTGTTTTCTTTGATCAACAGGAGTTTAAATCTGAAATTACCCAAGTTTTCTATTAGTGGGTCTTACAGCGTTAAAAACCTGTTCAAGGAAATGGGCATTACTGAAGTGTTCTCAGGTAATGCTGATCTGTCTGGAATTAGTGGCAGCCACAATCTTCACGTTTCAGAAGTAAGTGAACAGAGGTGGTGATGGGGTGGTGGTTGGTTGTTTTGAACAGTTGTGTCTGGGATTTTTAAAGGCTTTCTTTCCCTCCTTGTATTACTCAGATTATGGGTAAAACTCACAGTGACATGTAGGGGCTTGCTTAGTCATTGTGCTTTTCCATGGAAAGAATCTACTGGGTCACATTTGTATTACTTTAATATTGCTATTAAAAGGCTGAATATTAAGTACATGGAAAAGTTGGACAACATTTTAAATTATTTTTTGCACTAGAAATAATAGCTTACATGAGATTGTGCCAAATAAACTATAAAAGAGGAACATATTACATTTGTGTTGATTATTACCCAACTTCTTAATATTCTCAAAGTTTCCAGGAGACTTCCAGTTTGCAGTAGCAGAATTCCGCCATGTCAGTTTAAGCTATGATTTAATGTTAACAATGTCAAATACTACCCCTGAATTAGGATTTAAACAGCAGTCTTCCATTAACCTTGGAGTAAGAGAAAGTGTTGCTAGTAGAAGTCTGAACCATCTAAGAAAATAAACCAACTTGTGCATGGACTATTGTCTCCCTCTACGCAGCACTGGTGAGAATGCATTTACAGTGTGTCCATGGTTATTTTTGGCACTACTTGCTCAGTCCTGACATAGAAAGCACTCCTGTTTCAGGCTGCTGGAGATCTACCATACAAGAAAATTTCATCTGTTGAAGTTATCACTCCTTCTTCTAAATGTTCCATAAGAAGAGAAATCATTTTACCTCCTGTTTCCTGTCCCGTATATAAACCATAGTGTTTTCTCCTTTTCCCTGTAGGCAATTCACAAGGCCCTGTTGGAAGTTGATGAGACTGGAACTGAAGCTGCAGGAGCCACAGCTGTAATCTTTACCAGAGTCTTCTATCCTTCTGTTACCATTACATTCAACAGGCCCTTCATTATTTTGATTTCTGACAAACGAACCAGCAGCACACTTTTCATGGGGAAAATTGTTGATCCTACGAAGAAGTAATTGCTGAGTTATTTGGCATACTGCTATTGGGCACAAGTGATAATGGCTACAGTGTTCACACGTGGGCTAGTTATTCTCTGATTGAGGGATATTCAGAAGTAAATGAGAAATTTCCTTAACAAATTAATAAAAAAAATTATAAAAACTCCCATCAACTGGCAGTTTTTAAATATTACATTTTTCTCACTTGAGTATTTGTATTTGGTTTGCATGGCCAGGTTTTGGAAGTGGGGGCTATAGGGGTGGCTTCTCTGAGAAGCTGACAGAAGCTTCTCCTATGTCCAACAGAACCAATACCAGCTAGCTCCAAAACGGACCAGCTTATGGCCAAGTCCTTCTTATTTTAAAAAGTGAATTTTCTCTGCTAAGGAGTTTTGTCCAGACTGCTTTCAGTTCTGGACTACTCACCAAAACTTTATCCCAACAGGTAACAAGCCTTGTAATTCTACTATGCCCTCTCCAGGACTTGATGATGACCAGTATTCACCTGAGCTGGTGCCTACGGAGTCCTTTCTTCCTTACATCACTTTTTGCTCTCTAGGCTGTTGTTTATCCTCAACCAACCTGTTCTTTCTCACATGTTCCAACTCTTTGCCTAGGGCACCTTAAGAAGTCATTGAGAAAAAAAGAGAAAAATCCCTGAAACAATGAACTTATTCTCCTGTAGCTCTCACTCTTCGCAGTCCACAAGGTCAGCAAAAACTTTGAGAGACAGTGACATTAGGCATAGCATAAACTGTCAAAGAAATGTCCTGTGATGTCTGTAAAAGTGCAATTCTTTGCATTCTCTCTTTATGTGCCTATTTGGGTAAAACCTGTTTTCAAGAAACATATAAACATTTTCTTGCTCTTTTGGGTCTGCAGATTACCTGGCCTTACTGCAGTGGAGCACTGAGGTTGAATTCTGTAGCAAAGCATTTATCCTGCAGTTGCTGCCTCAAGGAGAAGCTCACTCCTGCTTTGGCAGCTGCTCTGTTACTGCATTGCTTTGAGTCATGTCATTGCATATTGATCGTGGATGCATTTTTTACAAGTGTAGTTGAATCCTGGTCTCTGGGAAGATGATGCTTCTGAATGTATGTTGCTCATTTCTGCAGTTCTCCTAGCAATGTGCTGTGAGCACTGCAAAGATGATGCAAGTACCAAACCAATAAAACGAGCTCCCACCCCTGACATCTCTCTGACCTTCTGACCTGTTCTCCCAAACCTGGTCCATGGTACACAGAGGTGACTTACTGAGGCCCATCAGTGCTTCTGCATGTCTTTGGTGTATTGGGAACTATGTGTCTGACTTGGGGGACTCGGAGTTTGCTGCCTTGTACAAGTCCCTTTGCTCCAAGAAGCAAGGACTTGGTGGAAGCCCTGAGCTGTTGCTGCTCCTGGGGCAAGATGCCATCACTCAGTGGTTTGGGAGAGACCACACCTCTGCAAAGCAGCGGCTTTTGCAGAGTTGCCATCAATGATAACTTGATGTGATGTGCTCTGTGGTGGCTATACAAACTCAAAAAGAGCTGGGATCAGCTCCTGTGAGATCCCATCCTGATAAATCTGTGCACCAGTACTGATTAGAAGGTAGGATGGTGAGATTTTTATCAGAGCAGTGTGATTTTTATCAGAGTGTGATGACAGAAAAACAGGTTCTTGGTCTGTTGCTAAAGGGGAAGAGGTTAGATAAAAATTCTCAGGGTTGCTAGGACAGAGTAAAGGCTTTGGGAAATAACACATGGAGCAACTTCCTGCCCCATCTACATCCTGGGGCTTTTCTTTTGAGAGTAGAGGCAAGGAACAGCAGAATGGCACATGCTTTGGGAGTTTACACACTGAACTGTGAAGATTGACTGATCCTGGCAAAAGTATCAAGCAGGACAGACTCTGAATCCTGGTTTGGGAGTTATCTACCAAGATGTGGGGCATCACCACAGCTGTCCTCCAGTTGAGTAACTTTATGCTGCATACCAGCAGGCTAGCCTGAGTTACGGCAGGGACCTGGGGTGAGAAAAAGGGTCATCCCAAATATCTCTGGAAGTGGAGGACAGGAAACTAGTTAGTCTTTTGCCATACATACAGACAGCAGAAAAACGCCTATAGTTCACAGTATGGAAATCTATAGAGCCTGGATACTGAACACACCTGGCTGCTGTTACTCTCAGGATAGTTCTGATGATACTCTTTAGGAACTGGATGATTCTGTCAAGTTTTTATTGGGACACAGGGTATTTTGTCCTAATTCCAAGAAAATCTAACCGTCTTGGTCTGCCTTGCATCATTTGTTCTTGTTGCTTTTGTCTGCCTTAATATGTTATAGGGAATGTTTCTCTTCATGTTATTCCTACCCTCAGGCAGATCAATACTTCCACCCAACTTAGTGCATTCTGCAAATTTACTGAGGGTGCACTCAATCCCCACATCCAGATCATCAATAAAGATGTTAAACAGGGCTGGCCCCAGTACTGAGCCCTGGGGAACACCACTAGTGACTGCTGCCAACTGGGTTTAGCTCCATTAACCACAACTCTCTGGGCCCAGCCATCCAGCTGATCAAAGAGTCCACCCATCCAAGCCATGAGCAGCCAGTTTTTTTAGAAGTATGCTGTGGGAGACAGTGTCCAATGCCTTACTGTCCAGACAGACCACATCCACAGCCTTTCCTTCATTCACTAAGCAGGTCACTTTGTCATAGAAGAACATCAGGTTGATCAAGCGGGACCTTCCTTTTATAAATCCATGTTGGTTGGACTTGATCCCCAGGTTGTCCTGCATGTGCTGTGTGATGGCACTCAGGATGATCTCTTCCATCATCTTGACTGGAACCAAGGTTAGCCTTATATTATAGGCCTGTAGTTCCCTGGATCCTCCTTCCGACCATTCTCATAGATGGGTGTCATGTTTGCTAATTTCCAGTCAGCTGGAACTTCTCCAGTTATCCAGAACTGGTAGTAGATGCTTGCAAGTGGTTTACTGAGATCTTTTGTCAGTTCCCTCATTATCCTGGGGTGGATGTCATCAGGGTCTATGGACTTGTGAGCTTCCAATTGGCATAGCAGGTCATTAGCTATCTCCGCCTAGATTCTGAGGGCTTCACTCATCTCCCCATCACCAGCTTCCAGCTCTAGGAGCTGGGTATCCTGAGAACAGCCAGTCTTTACATTAAAGACAGAGGCAAAGAAGGCATTGAGTACCTCTGCCTTTTCCTCATCCCTGTCACTATACTACTTTCTGTATTTAGCAACTGAAGGACACATAATACACGTTACGGTGAAGTATGTAACCCCCCATCACAAACATCTAAGAAAAATGACCTGCTGTGGATCTGTTAGCCCTGACCTGACATACTTAAGGGAAGGTCTGAGGAAAAAGACTTACCTAAAGAGAGCTCATATCAGGTGAGAACTCCTGTGAGGGAAGATTGACCCACTGGGCTGGGTCCCTGAAAGGCAGCCTAGTTGCACCCCAGCAGACCTGAGTGCCAGACTTTTCCTGGCAGCCTATGAGCCATGGGGGAGACAGTAAGTTTGTTCTGTCTGACCTTGTTTATGGTCCACTGGGACTCTGCTTGGTGACAGGAGAGCTTCTGTCAGTAATGCTGTGTTTGCTTTGCCCCATGGCAGATTCCATGTAGAATGTTGTCACAAAACATGAAGCAGTGGGGTTGTAGGGCTAATGCAGTATGAGTTTAATGCATTTTACCTTTCATCAGTAAGGAAAGGAGATAACTCAATGCCAAAAGGCACAAAGCATTCAGATAGTCACAGAAACACCAGTTGCTCACACTAGCCTTGCTATTCCGATGCTACCAGAAGCTTGGACTTTCCTTTCTTATTCCCAGTGATGCAATTTGCGTCTCAGCCCTGGTATCTGGAGAACTTGCCTTCGAATGAGCATACCAGACCTCTCCACACAGCTATGGCTTCTGTTCAGCCCTTGACTGCTGCTACTATTTCAAGAAAATGGGATTTCACCCAGATGTAAATCAACCCTCTCCTAATTGTTTCAGTAGATTCAGTACAACAAAAGCTGCAGGGTTTTTCCTTGTACTCACACTCATTTCAAGCAGAGAATCACTCAGCTCTTAAAACCCAGATGACTGTGATAGTTCCCAGGCAGGGTGGATTTTGAATGTGGATTCTGAGAACCAGGAGTATCTGTAAGGCAGATATAAGGCAGTCTGAGTGCTTCACGACCCAGCTGCTCATCTTTGACATGAGTCTTGGTAGCTTTTGGAGGTGTAAAAAAACCTCATAGCAGTGTTAATCCCTAATCCAGCAATCAAATCATGCCTCCAATGCATAGAGGCACTAGGATTTCCAAGTAGAGAAAATGTGCAAGAGAAACACTCTAAATGGCAAGTGTTTCACTGAAAGCTCTAAATATTCACTGCAGTGGAAGTTGGAATGAATGCAAATTATCAGGAAAGAAAGGAGCATGAAGACCACCAGGGGCTATGTATATCTGAGTTCTGTGACACGGCCTCTGGATCTCACCCATCCATACAACATTCCTTGCTGGGTACTGCAGGTCTGTCCTTATCCACACAGGGCTGCTTTCATTAGATTTAAACTGAGCACATGTATGGTATCATTCATTCCCTGTAAACCACTCCCTGTTAGCCAGCAAAGACTGATCTAGAAATACCTTCCATTAAGTTCCCAGTCCCAGGTACAACATTGAATCCATTTTTTCATAATTTGGTAATTGTGCTTTCAGACTAACAGACTTTTAAGAAAATCATAATTCATCCATTTCATGTAGATGTCCTTGATTCTGATTAATATGCTGGTTACACAAACTCAGCTCAATGTTGATGTTGCTGCAAATGACTTTACTGGCTTCTTGCAAAAGAGAATTTCAAAGAAGAAAGTACCTTTTCAGTTCAATCCTACCCCTGGAGATGAATTTATTACAAGTAAATTAACCTTATTTATACAAATGAGTCTTTATTTATCTTTTTTTAAAAATTGCATTCAGTTTCTTTTCCATAACCCATCTGGAAACAAAATTCATATGATTTATTACTTTACTAAACAAGAACATATCCTTTGTGGTTGGGAAACTGTTAACAGCAATGTGGTGCTCATATGGAAGGTCTGGAGAAGACTTTGCCTGATTTGTGCAAATACCTTATTAAGGAAAAGTTGCTATATTGTTTACTATGCTTCATGTAAGAAAAACAGACCACATGGAAGAAGCTCTGATGAAGAAAAATGTTTGAAAGGAAAAAACAACATCGACAAAGATAATTCACAAAGTGTTGTAGTCACCATAAGAGCTTTGGTTGCAGTCAGGAAAGAACCTCAGAGCAGGAGAAAAACATCAGTGCACAGAGGATGAAAGATGTAATGAAAAGTGAGTCCTAAAATACATATGAATGCTGTTAGGTGTGCTGTTCTCAGGGATGCAGATTCTCCAGCCATCAAAAAAGCCACACCATAACTCATATTCAAGGGTCAGATACTAGAGTTTATTTTCTGTTCCTCTATCTTTCAAGTTTGATTTGTGTCCCTCGGGTAAATCTTATGGGTGAAATTTTAAAACATTTTTTGTCTCAGTTGCCACAGTCAGAGATTACTGCTTTGTGTTGCGTGTCACAGCCTTGATGTTATCACTGTTGCATCAAGAGTAACTGAGAAGAAACATCAAATAGAAGCAAATATGCTCCAGCACAATTTTAGATTGGCAGGGTGGGAAAGATGATGCAGAAATCATGACAGAAAGCCTGTGTGGGTACAGCCTAGTTCTCAAAGGGTCCTGTGGTGGCATGTTAATGTAAGTCATTGATGGAAATGGAATTGTGCTGACCTGCTATATTATGAGCTGCAGAGGCAAAGGACAATCACACAGTGTCTTCTTTTACCTCCATTGACACTGGGAAGAGAAATTCTGCATTAAACCATTTCAGTGACCTTCTAAAACCTTACAGTGTCAAAGACTTTTAAGAAAAGGGATATGAGCAATGGAATCATATCACTAATTTCATTTTATTGAATATATTCTTCCAGCTAGTTGATCTGCCTTCTGCTTCTTCACTGAGGTCAACAAAATTAAGTTATTAAACTATAATAAATGATAACATTTTGCAAAGATTACCCTTAATACTTTCTATCTGGCTTTGGAAGCAAAAACTTCAAGTATAATTCCAAAATGTCTATTTTCTTAGTGCTTAATTAAGCACAAGTTTGCATGACAAAAATAAAGAATGCAATGAATGAATTTAAATTTAATTAGTAATTCTAAGAAATTTCTCTGAATAGACAACTTATGAGAACTTTTATTCTCTGGTGAACTTGTCACTCTAAAAGTTGTTTGCATATGAAGGGTTCTTTTACATCAAGAGGAAAAGTTCTATAGGGCAATTTCTGCTAGTAAAATGTGATTTTTTTCAGTATACCTGTTATGAGTGGCAAGATCTTTGCAAGAAGTCAAATTTTTAGTGTGATTCTCCTGCACTGTTTACTGTGTTGTATGGAGCCTCGGGTTCTGGGGATTATAGGAAAAGGAGCCCTGTGCCACCATCTCCTGGTAAAATAAAGGAATGGACATGACAAATTATGTGTCATTCTGAAACCAGAAAGAGCAATAGCTTTATGGCTTGCTGCAGCTGTGTCAGTGGGGACTTTGATTTTCTTGTTAAGTTTCAGCTGCAGTGAAATACTGCACTTGAAGTGGCTGCTGTTGCACAGGAGTGAGGGTCTGGTGTTATGGTAGGTAGTACATACACAGATCAGCTCAGTAGAGGGGAAGGAGACAAATATTAGAAATTACTGGGAAAGAGAAAAGAGCGAATCAGATAGAAATATCATGTCTCAGCCAAAATCTCTGGACCATCCACATGTGTTCCTATAATAAGAGAAGGATAAATGAGAACTAGAAAATCTGTAGAAAATGGTGACAAGTTTAATCAAAAGTCTGTTGATTTTTAAGCAGAAGATTCTCAGAAGGAAAGCTGTGAATTGTTTTCCCCCTTACTTTCTTGTCAACATCTTGCAGTCTGAAGATGAGCCAAGTGGATGATTTGGGTCTGTCTCAGTTTGAATGGTATGAGGGTTTTGCATCCAGATCAATTGATCAGTTGCTCCCAGCACTAGGTTAGTAACTGAAAGAGTAGCACTGCTGAATTCAAGAAGAAAATGGTGTGCCCTGCCCTGTTTTGCTGCTTGACTCTGCAGCCATATGAGACAATCATGGGACAAGGGCCTTGGTTTGAGATTGAGGGGAAGAAGGTGCAGCTTGCTTTCCAGTATTGCCTTCAGGCTCCTAAATGCAGCTCCCCAGCAGTGTGCTCCTATCCAGAGCTTCTGAACAATTCATATGGGGCATTCTGACAGCTGATGTAGCATAGGGCTCAGAAACCCAAATGCTTGGGAGCTTGTGTTCAAAACAGCATTGATAATACAGAGATGTTTTAGTTCTTAGCACTTAGCCAAGGTCTTTTATCCCTCTCACTCTAACCTTCCCATGAGTGGGCTGGGGAGCACAAGGAGCTGGGTAGGGACACAGCCAGGACAGATGACACCAAGTGACCCAATGAATATTCTGTACCATGTAACATCATGCTCAGCATATAAAGCTGCAGGAAGAAAGAAGCCAGGGAGAATGTTTGGAATAATGTCTTCCCAATTTACTGTTAAGTGTGCTAGAGCTCCCCTTTTCCTGGTGCTGGCTGAACACTTGACTGCCCATGGGAAATGGTGAATGAATTCCTTGTTTTTCTCTGCTTGCATGCACAGCTTTTGCTTTACCCATTAAACTGCCTTTATCTCAACCAACAGGTTTTCTTGCTGTTTTCCTTTCAGTTCTCTCCCTCATCTCACAGCAGAGAGTGAACAAGTAGTTGGGTGGTGCTTAGATGCCAGCTGGGGTTAAACCACAGCAGTCCTTTAGGAGAATTTATTGTCAACATGATTAGTTAGTGTCATTCTAGGAAAATGCACCAAGTTGTCAGTATTAAAACCCAAAAGTTTAACACTGCTGAGAAAGTCTCCTCCATTTTTCTGGCATGCTGTAATTTTCAATTTATTCTCTCCAATATCTTGGCAAGGTAGAATACAATGTAACAAAATGAAATAAAAGGAAAAGTTATAAAAGCAAGAAACCCCAGAAAACAGAAAAGAATAAGTATTGTCTGTCTCGGAGGATAAAGAAGGTATTAGGTGGAACCTGGAAAATTAAATCCTCTGGATGGATTAGCTGGGCAATGTGGCATTACTGAATTGCTATCCTATGATGCAGTCAAGCTGTAAATCATAGTTCCACGATGCTCTCGGAGCTATAGGTCATAATAAATATGTTTTTGCTATTGCAAGCAACACAAACTTTTCTTGCTTTTTGTGGTTTTAGATAGCAGCAGAAGGCATCTTGAAATAGAACTGCTTCATCTCTGAGGCAAATAAATATATCTTTGGTTAAAAACTGAAGAAAATAACAAGATTAGTGAACAAGGTATAAAGAACTTTGACTCTCAGCAGACATTGTGTATATCCATATTTTTCTTTAAAAATAAGAGATACTACACCATTTCATTGCAAGTGTGAGGTACTGGCAATGGACTGAGGCTGAGGGTACAAAGTTTTTATATCCCAAAGAGGGATATTAGCAGAGTACTGTGGTTGTAGGGCCATATGTTCAGTCTTTAGAAAATACAAGAATTAATACTGTCCAGCCTTGATGCAATAAAAATAGTTAAAACAATGGGAATAGGCATGACATGTTTTGCCAGTGATTTAATGATACAGTTGAAGAGACATTCAGAAGTTCTGGTTTCTTGTCCCACTTCTGTGACTGAATATATTCTAATGGCTCATTTGTTTCTGTCCTCTTGACACCTCATTGCCTTCTCCAGTGTCCTGATTTCAGCACTTACCCACCAGTCCTCATCCCCACCTTCCCTTCCTCCACTCTGTAGGATGATTGCTTAATTCTCTGAGACACAACCATTTCTTCCCAGCACCTTTGATTGCGACAGAAGAACAATTCCAGTAGGCTTTGCATCCTCACTGTCAGCTGCAGTGCCTCCCCAATGTCTTTTCTCTTGAGGGAAATGTAGGTATGATGAACTTCATAGCAGTTTATAGATCCTCCTTGAACGGACACTAGTGACATTCAGTAACATGCAATCTTACAAGGAACAGTTTTGTTTTGGTGCTCCAAGGAGAAATGCAATGGTGAGAGAAAAGAATACAAAGAGATGCATGTTGGATTAAGTTTCTTGATTGCTTTTCAGAGTTCCCTTACAGGTCCTGAACTTGGACCATAGATTGAAAACCTCTACATGATTGCAGTGCCAGTATGAGCTAAGAACACCTGTATTGGTATCTATGTCTCTGCATGCATCTCCAGTCAAAAAATAAACATTCTTCAGGTCATCCTTCAGGCCATCTCTCCATTTATCTCCTTTCTGCCTCACTGCTAATAAACAAGTTGATCTCTATTAATGAAGATTAAGGATTATGGGTATGAATTTGCAGATCTTGCTGAACTGGAAATACTCAAGTTCCTGTTTTCCATCTTGTAAACCTTATTCACTGTTTGTAAGCTGTAATAGGCCAGTGACCACATGCATTGCTGGAGATTTTGACAGTTCATAATCCAGTTGTAATTACTGGGCAATGGTTCAGTGATTTATGGATTATAGATATTTACCTCACTTCAAAATCTGATGGTGGCCATTAACCTCTTGGGGTGTCCTGGCAATGTGGAATCAGTGGGATGCAGATTGCATATTTCACATCTGCGTGAAGGAAATGACACTATAACTGCCAAGTGGAATGACAAAACCATCCTACTCAATGGAGAGGAGTGCCATAGGGGCAACCAGATCTGTTAAAAAAGTTCCTTTCCTTAGTTTCTCCTTCAGTGATTTGTCCATATATTATATTCAACCCTGAATATCATCCAGTGATGTAATCATGTCTTCATTAGCACGGGATGAAAGGTGAATTGGCAGCCTGTTTTTTGTCCTCCTGGTGTCCATTTCAATTGCATATGACACAGAAGACTAACCTGAGAAAACAAGATGTTCACTGGCTGCAGTCAACCTCTGGAACCATCCAGTGAAAGTGCTGTTTCTTAGCAATGGTGTTTTTCTTGTGTATTTTCTAAAAAGCCAGAGGAAAACTCTTCACCAGTTCCCCAAATACTCAGGCACAGGTGATGGCTAACAGCAATATGTAAACAACTGTGTTGGTTGCAAGTTACTTGCTGGAGTGGTAATGTCACATGTTATTCTCCTGAGAAACTTAGAGACTGTTCACCAATCACACATCGTCTGCCCTCTACAAGAAAAGCCCTGAAACCATTTAGCACGGTGTCAAAGGCTGTGACTGAGGTATACAGTGAGGCAGAAGCACTTTTTAAATCCAAACCCTGTTTTGAAATCCTGACAGAGAGGTTACAGCTCCAGCAGTGCTCCCAGGACAAAGTGAAGAGGACTTTCTGGCAGGGATACTGTGCTCCCTCATGAGCTGTGCTGGCTCAGCCAGGCTCAGGCAAGGGGTGACTTTCACACCAAGTCACAGCTTTCAGCTGCAGCCACCCACGAAGGGTATGGCTACAGCTCTCCTGACAGATATCCACAGCAGAAGGCTTCTCCTGTCAATCTGCAAGCATGGAAACAGCAGGAGATACAGTCCCTGCTCCACTCCCTGTTGTCCAAAGCCCCATGATCCAGTACTGTAGTGTGTGTGTGTGGGCTGGACAAATTGTCCAGAATATCCAACATCATTACTGTTTGTTGTGCATCCTCACTGGCATTTTTTCTTTGAACTAATTAATGATTAATGGGGGTGCTCTGTGTAACTCTGTTCAATGGTACTGAAGCGAAAAAAGAGCAAACAAGACCAGATGGGCACGGCAAGATCCTTTTTGTGGCATTGTAAGTACCTTTCTTATTTTCCCTTGGGTTGTTTGGATATTTCATTTTGGGGGGTTATGTTGTTGCCAGGGAAGGGAACCTTTATACATGAAAACCAAGGGATATACCTGTTATGAAAAAAATCAAAACATGTCAAAAGCCAGAAAGAATCTATACTGAAAAAGATACTTCACATAATTAAATAAAAATTTGGTTTGGAAAAAATAGAGATGCCTATAGCCTTTTTTTTTTTTGCCACAGTGATCCAGTATTTCATCTTTGAAGAAACTGTAAGAGTATTTTGTAATTTTCATTCTAGACACTATGAATCATGTTTGTATCATATTTTTGTTCATCACAGATTTAATTCTCTAATTATTTATAGACTTGAGGGAGGCTAACAGAACTGCAGTAGCTACTCTGCAGTACTGAGTACAAAACCAACTCCTACCAGTGCCTCTGGGGAAAAGGTCATAAGCTCTCAGTTATTTGCAAATTTTTTAAAGAAAATAGTCCTACCCTATTTTTTAAAAGTTAACATGTTAATATGAAAGTCAATAAACTTTTAAAAGTTAAAAATTACCTCTTTTGAGAGGGAACTTGGCTATATAAATGGTGTATCAGGATGCATATTCTTTCAAGGGAACACTGAATTGCATCAGGAATTTGAATTGTGTGTGATGGACAGGTGTCCTCTGAGAGCCTCATTTTACTTTGCTGGAGCACACAGCATGAACAATTAATTTC
Source organism: Acanthisitta chloris (assembly GCF_000695815.1). Taxonomy (NCBI): domain Eukaryota; kingdom Metazoa; phylum Chordata; class Aves; order Passeriformes; family Acanthisittidae; genus Acanthisitta; species Acanthisitta chloris. Next base: position 116,474 of record NW_008684123.1, read on the forward strand.
TATGTCATGTTTTGTATGTTTATTTCTTTTCCAGAAACAGCTAACAGGAAAATGAAGCCCATCTTCTCCTTATGTTTATTGCTGGCTGGTTTGTATACCATTGCCCAGTGTCATCAGCATCCTCATTACCACAATAAGCAGGATGATTCTAAAGGGACATATCACCTAGGACATAGTTCTCAGGGGGAAGGAGCTTACCCAGTTAAGAACAAAACGTTTGTCAAAGCAGTTCTCAGCAATGCTGACTTTGCATTTTCATTTTACAAGCTGGTTGCATCTGAAGCAACGGATCAAAATATTTTCTTTTCACCTGTAAGCATCTCTGCTTCCTTTGCAATGCTGGCACTTGGTGCCAAGTCAGCAACGCTGACACAGATTCTGGAAGGGCTTGCCTTTAACTTGAAAAAGACTCAGGAGCAGGAAATACATGAAGGTTTTTGCCAGCTCGTCCACATGCT